>NW_027271478.1:1542500-1816560 GCF_040938485.1 Diadema antillarum
AATAATCATCGTCATCTTCGTGACGACGGAGAATGGAAACTTACGTCGGTCCCCGTGACGACCACGTGTATGGCATCCCTGGAAGCTTCTCCCTGAGTGAGTATTCAGCTGCTGACATTTCAGGTGACACGTAGGCACCCACACCTTCACACCGGGATGAAGAGAGAGAACAGACTTTGTCACTTTAAAGGGTGTGAACATTTCTGGTTGAGGAGAGGATTTAGCTTTTAACGTTTTGTGAGATATTCAGAAACCACTCTATGAGATGTCAAAGAGCATGCAATGCTAAGGGGTATCAAAAGTTTATTTGATGAAAATCGGTTTTGAAATGGCTTAGATATCCAAAAACAAGGTGAAACAAAGAGATCCTAATAAAAGGCATGGCCTGTCGCCTTTTAATATTATCACTTTTTTGGATATCTCAGCCATTTGAAAACCAATTTTCATCAAATAAACGTTGAATCCTTCTTAAAATTACATGCTCTTTCATATTTCATAAGAGGTTTCTCATTATCTCACTTAGGAATGTTCAAAACATGAATCCCCACCTCAACCAGTACTAGACAGTCCCTTTAAAGGGACTATGCAATGCAAATGCATGCTGACTTGAACTGATTCATAATTACAAATATGTGGCAAAAAAGAATATCTAAATATATGTCGTATGTTTTATAATAATATTTCTACTATTTTTCTTCAGATTACTTGGATATGCCCACAAAAAAAACAAACAAAAAAACAAAACTTCAAAACCAAGATTCTGCCACTGCAGCTAGTGACAAGACCTTTCATATTACAAGATTTTGCATGTCTATGTGGGTGCACCAAATGAAATTTGCTTAGTATGAAAGGGCATACATCTTCCCATTTGTGTACATTTCACACAGTAGAATATATTTTCAAACTGTCATTAGATCAATACCAGATGTCACAGCAATGTACCCTTATCAGACATCTTCATCGAGTTCATGGAGAAATTCGAAAATTGGATGATTTGATACTATACTGCACATTGCGAAAGTCTTTGGAATGAACAAGAGAGTTTACAAAGTAAAAGAATACCTTCACACCAGTGGTCATGGTGACCCATCTCATTATCAGCTCAATGAAATATACTCAGTGACTGGTTTATATAAATCAAGCAAAATCTACTGTTTTTCTGGTATAGACATTAACCAATATCCACGATATATTACATAGAATATATAATACAGAATGAATATGGCAACATGAGAGAAACATAAGATTCAAATCATTATTTTTGTGGCATCCATTACCCCCCCCCCCAAAAAAAAAAAACCCCAAAAAACAAACAAACAAACAAACAAACAACAACAACAACAGCAACAATATCTTTTGCCATGTTACAAACTTACCTATAATACTTGAAGTTGTGCCACCAGGACACCCGACTGTGGACAGCGCAGGTCCATTGTTCCCCGCCGAGGAGACGAAAATGATGTTGTGGTTGTTAACCGCTTCTGAGATGATTTCACACACACGGCTGGTCGAGGGGTCGGGAGAGTAAGAAGGGATTCACAGGTCAAATACGCCATTATGGTATAAATTGCACATTTTAGTTAATCAGATATAACAGGGAATGTCAGATCATTTGATTTAAATGAGACAGCACACTACATTTGAAAATTGTGATGCCAGAGGAATTCAAGTATTAAAAAGATTATTTGGGGAGGCTCTGAGAAGTATGTATTAAGACCCCATCCCATCCCTCCCCCCCACCGTACAGTGACACAGTAAAGCTGGAACAAATATTCAAATAAATGCCTTATACTTCACATTTTCCTTCTCTCTAGTGTAAGTAAATGGATGTTCTTGTGTGAGTAATTTTTCGTGCTCGGTCGAGTCACATGAATTTGGCGTGTTTTTTATTCTATTTAGCGGAATCAAGACATTACACAGTGGTACATATTACAGTACTCTCCGTGTAATCGGGTATCGCTTAAACGGGTACTCCGTTTAATTGGGTAGTAATATCAAAATCAGTTCCAATGCACATTAAAATTACCTGATAATCGGGTTGCCTCTCCGCATAAACGGGTAAATAGTTTTCTTCTAATCTTATTTCTACCCACATTTTATCGCAGATACAATTGTATAACACTACAAGAAATCATGAATGTCAAAATTTTCACGACTAATCGCATTCTCTGCTTAATTTGCAATGAAGACCGATCATTTTGGGAGCGATTTACACATGAAAACACATGTACCAGTACCGACATATTGCCACACGTAAACGAACATTACACATGTAGCTGGCGCTCACAATTGCATAGACAGACAGGAGTTGAACACACTTGCGCTCCTCCTTTGCACCACAACAACATTCACAATACGAGAAGTTTGCAACGAAAATCAGGCCATGCACCAGCACCATAATTGTCATTTTCCCCAGTCACTTCTCGAAAAGTAACCCGATGTTCTACGTGACTAGTGCACGCAAAGAGACGTGTGCATTTCGGAAAACGCCTGCGTGTTAGCGAGGAGTCTATAGTCAAATGACAAAATTTTCTGAAGACTTATTTGTCCATAAAACGAGTGTAAATTATTGCTTGTAACTGAGCAAGAATAAGGTATGTACTGAGTATAATGTGCCGTGCAAGCACGCGTGTTAAGCATACGGTGTAGGTTTTTGGTGCAGTGTACGATGCATGTACATACACACTGCGTGTGTCAATTGTGAATTAGAAGTGTTCTTCTGTTAATCGGGTACTCCGCTTAATCGGGTAAGAAATGCTCTGCCCGAGCCTACCCTATTATGCGGAGAGTACTGTACAAGCAAAAATATTTGTGTGCTTTTACCTTTGCGCTAGTTTCTGGTCTTGGGAAATGTGCAAGAATTGTCCACTCTTACAGCAATTCATGAGTCTCCTGAACGCTAGCTACAAAGACAATATCTTCATCACTTTTGCTCTCTATAAGCACAATTGCACATTCAATTTGTATTTACACAAACACGAAGAACTAGCCTGGGATTTGAACCCATAACCCAAAGCACTACTAACTGAGCTTACCCTCCGTTAGGCCAGTGTGCTGCCTCACCATAACTGAAGTTGACCAAATCTACCCTGTGATCTATCACAGCTATCATCTGCACAAAAAGAAAAAGGAAAAAGAAAGAAAATGACTGTTACTGTAACATGCCAATCTTACTGCTATATCAATATGCTTAAAACCAGAAAGTTTGGCAAGATGTGATTTTATCCACAAGAATATACAGTATTACTAATAGCAAACTGAGAGTGGACCTGAAAAAAAATGTAACATCAATAACATTTGCATGACCACTAACAATCAATAGACTGTCATTTCAGTAACACACTAACATTCATGGATATTTTTTCCTTACAGGCTAGTAATGAAACATTTTTATTCACCTGTTGCCTCCCATTTTCTTAAACAGAAATTTATCCTCACATTCGTCAGTTGTTGCTATATAGGGCAAGTCTCTGGCAAAGCTTTGCGATTGTGAAGGGATTCTTTTGTGACCAAAGCATGCACAGAACATGAATTCATAAGAGTTGCTGTTTCTTGCACAAATCTTTCCAGTTTGACAGTGCGATGTTCGACTCACCGCTCTGACCAACGCACTCCCCGTTTCCATGGAGCCGAGACGAGAGTCGCCGATCTTCACGGCCACAATCTGCGCCCCTGGAGCCACACCGTTCTTCTCGGGGTTGTCTGGGAAGTGGGCCGCCGCAATGCCGGCGACATGGGTACCGTGCGAGCCAGAGTTTGTCACTATACTCAGGACGTTCCCATCATCGTAGATGTTGAGGGAGTAATTCAACATATCTGAGAGGATTCAAGCAGTTTGACATTTCAACATTTGTTTTAATAAAAACATGAATGGAGTCAAACGGGGCCCGAGCTTTCGATCCTAGCAGAATCTTCGTCTGAGGTACAATGACAAACAGGCAGGGAAAGCAATCACATAAACAAAATTTCCAGACATTGTACATGAAAGTCAAGATGGGAGTTCATGTCCCACAACTGAGCGAACTCACTCAGACATTTATTTGGAGAACCTAAACCACAGCTAAACTCAGTCTCGCTAGTTCTTGACAGTAAAGATGCCATTCATCACTTAATACTGAATAATCGTCCCTGATGAATTCTAGATCACAGTCCACTCACCCAGTGTACTGAGGGTATCATACTGCTTCTCTTCCTTGTAGCTAGCCATCAGAGTGCAGGAGGCCAGGTCACCGGTGGTGGAGGTGTCGACGGCAGCTCTGTAACCATGAGCAGATGGATGGAAGGAAATAAAAGGGGGGCAAGTGAAATTTAATTGTGCAAATTGGCAACAATACCTCAGTGAGTGTCTGTACAAGTGAATGTGGCTTTCCTTTCAATATGTAAACTTTGGTAAAAATTATGAAACCTTACCTAATAACTTGTTGCTGTGCTTTTCTCTTCTATAGAACGTTTCTTCCCCATTATTGTGGTGCACAAAGTGCTTCACAATGGAGTACTATATTGGTTATTTGAATCACACGTATACCTACAGCATACCATTTTGCCCTGCCTCAGCATTGAAATATGAGGTGTGAGAAGTTTGCTTCCACAATACAAAGTTTACACATTGTACATAGCGTAAATAATGAAAATTAACTAAAACCAAAATACAATTTCAAACAATGATCAGAGAAGAAACATGTAAGGGTCTCAATGAACAATGGACAGTGATAACAATGAGAACAATTTTGTGCTTTCTTATCAAAGTGAAAGGGAAATAATGAGTTCTATAGTGACCACATGCAACTTCTCAAATGTGTTTGCTGGTTAGATAGTTAGTTAGTCAGTTGGTTAGTTGGTTAGTTAGTTAGTTAGTTAGTTAGTCAGTTAGTTAGTTAGTTCATTAGTTAGTTAGTTAGTTAGCTAATTAGTTTGTTTGATCAAGACATTTCTACCTCCAAGTCTGGCCATCATGGAAGACCACGCAGTCGTAGACCGGCCCGGGGTCGGAATACTTCTTGTCAGCACTGTTCAGGACTTCCAGAAGGGCAACCAGGTTGTCTCGTTCTAGCTTGTCCTCCTGCTTGCTGACATTTGGGTGGGCGGAGTCAAACGCTTCCAGCTGACGCGTTGCCTCGGCGATAGCCGGTTTGTGGTAGGTGTCCCACAGCTTCTCTTTTCTGTCTCTCTGTAAAGCAACCATTGACAATAGAAAAATAAATACAAGAATGAGTGACATGACACTTAAGTTTCTTCTGCAGACATTACTACATGACTTGCCTAGAATTAGTAGTCTGTGGTATTAATGCATGTGTCATATAGAGGTGATTTTTTTTCCATGCCTTCATTACTATTTTTCAATTTAAATATCAATATGTGTCAATATTTCACAATTCAATCTGCTTCAAAAAACAAACAAGCAAACAAATACTTATGTAGAGACTGGATAGAAAATTAACTGGAAAGGGAACAGAAAAAAAGAAATCAGTGTCCATGGAGTATACTACTTATGAAACTTAAAAAAAAAACACACACACACAACAGATTTTTTTGTTTGTTTTTTGTACTACATGTATCACTTTTATCAAAGTGTCTGGAACATGAAAATTGTCCTTAGTAGGAGAATCTTACCTGAACTCTTTCCTTGAGCCCTTTTGGATAAAGTTCATATGCATTTTTCACACCGATATGATACTTCCCACTAGGATTCTGCCAAGATGAGGGGATCTGAATGCACAGAAAAATGCAGATGTACAAAACTTCTGTGACATGTGTTCTACCATAAAGTCATACAAAAATAAAAATCATATACATTGTAAAAACACATAAATGCAAACAACACTAATTTAGTAGAACATTCGAGTTAAATTTCTGAAAAGAGCCTGTGACCTGAAAAGAACACTATAATAACAAAGACAAGGCTAATGATACTAGAATTAAATCCACAGTACAATTTCTATTTAATGCAAATATTTTATCAAAACATTAAGCCTCAAACCACATGATGACATCACTAAATCTAAACCCCCCTCAATAAAACACCCCCCAAGAAACAACAACAAAAATCAAATTTCTAAAGTCAGACAAATACAAGAGTGATACAGTGATTACGCCTAACACGGTGTTGACCTCAAAGACAAAATGAGCCTACAGTCTGTAGAGCTTTCACAGACAGTGGTTGATTTTGTGGGATATCGCATTTTACCTTCAGTTTTCTGCCTGTCAGACCATTTATCTCTCCATCTCTCACTTCTACAACCGTCGAGGTTATCACGTCACCGCTGCCGGTAGCATCGATGATGTCCACTACTTTAGGAAGACCTTCAGTCGTCGTCTGTCGATGCAAGATAATCCAAAGTCAAAATGAGAATTAACAAAACATACCTATATCTAAAATTGAGAAGGGAAGGATAGTTTCCCTATAAGGCCAAGTGAAAAAAGAAAGTAGTTTCTCGTCCGGGTTTTTTGAGCAAGGCGATGAGGGAGGTCCTTACTATTTGATATCTTACTATTTTTTCTAGGATTGTCAAAATGAAAGTAATATGTGTTTCTCGTCCGGTAATTCTGAGAAAGGTAACGAGAGAGGGCTTTACTATTTTCTATATCCAATTTATGAAATGAAATATCACTCTGGTAGCTGTGTTATGAGAGACCACGTCCCAAGTGTATGTCTTGCCTGCACTCTGTGCATTTTCAAATAAATAGATATATTACGTACCATACTTGAAATGAAACTTCATGCATGCAAAAATACATAACGCTTTTTCTTTCCACTACAGATGTCAAGGGAAAATGACCATCTTAATACTGGTATTTAGAGTTGTAATGCCATGGCATTTCTGATACCAGTGTACTTGCAATTCTGATGTATTGTGCTATTAATTGAAACAGGTATAAAATATTCTATCAACAAAAAAGTATGACTGAAATAAATTCCACGATATTCAAAACACTGCTTTATTTATCATTAGTGTAGGATTTGTGACTTTTTGTGTCCACACAGCTGGTACACGTGTATGTATCTGCATCTCTTCACAGCACAATTGTAGCACATTCAAATGGAAACTGCATGGCTGGTACAATTGCAGATGGATGTCAAAATGATACTGATATGGCATTATAGCATTGAACATTTAAAGATGTTTCTTCATGTTCTAAAAAGACATTTGATAATCACTCATCATTTTGGAAGATGAATGATTCTATCACACTACAGGTGATGTACGACTCACGACCGTGTCCGTGAATTTACATCGTAAAGAAAAGTATCCCGCAGAAATACGAGACAAACCAGAATCCGTAGAAAAGTTATTTATTTAGTAGATACACCTATTTAATAATTCTACATTTGCTGGAAACGCGCATTCATTTTCTCTTCAAAATAGAACAATACATCGCCGTCAGATGCAACGTTACAGAGCAAAGTGTTTGGGCCTCTACACATTCGAATGTGTTCATGCGTGCGTACGCGTGCAGACAGCTGACTGACCAGGGGGATGGGGACCCTGATAGCTAGCTACAGACACGCACACGCGGCCGGCACGGCCACTGCACTGGCACCGTACCTTCCAACACTGCACACACATGCACATAGTCACAATGACATGAAAATGTATACATACAAACTCGATACAATCCTCACAAGCATTTGTACAGTACAATTCATCCGCTTAAAATATGAGAAACGGGGAAAAATACGAACAATGCGCGAAATATGCGTGGAATATCAGCGATTGTTCGCAAAAAATGTTACCGCTATCGCGTTCACGACGTACCGAGTGCGCTGTACATCACAGCCCAGGCCCGCGCGCCCATCCAACTACAGTTCCACTGCTTTGTGGGTCATTCCTTCTTGCCGAGCTCGCAGTGTGAAATGCATGCGTTATTACCAAAGACTATCTTTGGTTATTACACACGCACTACAGAAGCTCCAGCTAAGTAGAGGACGCAAGGCGTAGAAATTAGAAATGACACCACGATTGGTAGGTGAATTGTCGATTTTATTTTTTCGGCGGCCGAAAAAATAGTAAATATCAAAAAAGTCGATGCGGCAACTGAAAATCGATGCGGGCGGGGAGCGGGCTGGGACGAGAATTATGAATTTCTTGGTATTTTCAGCGCCATTTTGAAAATAGTAAATAGTAAAAAAATCGATGCGGCGGCCAAAATCGATGCGCGCGAGGACGAGAAACTGGTTTCTTTTTTTACTTGGCCTAAAGTGTTCAATTTAAGAATCCTGCAAACCAACACAAAACTAACAAGAGTCTTCCGAAAGACTTTCAGACTTTTGCAATTGAGCACCTATAAATTGGTTATACTTGGTGCAGAGTTACAGAATTTATAGTGATTTGAATAAGGAATAAGGCAGCTTTCAAAATTCATGGCAAATTACAATGAACGAGGATGATGACAGCAGCTTCACATAAGAATGCCTGATTGGGTGCTCAAGGAGGCAGAATGGAGGCTGATTAATAATTTTTTTTTTCATATTTTTCATTAGAATCAAAGCACAATTATGATAATAAAACATTTAATAAAATTATGTAACTATGTAAGCTACACAGATAATTAAAATTTACAGTTACTATTTACTAATTTGGTCTAAACTTACTGTAAAAAAAGTAGATATTTTTGCGCGACTAATTTTCGCACTCGGCCGGGTAAGAAGAGTTTCGCATGTTTTTTTATAATTCCGCAGAATCAAGACATCAACTACTGGAACATATGGCAAGCAAAAATATTCGCGTGCTTTTGTTTTCGCGCTAGTTACTGGTTGTGCGAATTGCGCAAAAATTTCAACACCGCGAAAATTTCCACTTTTACAATAGAAATACTAGAACTAACGTTAGAAGTGTCTACTGACAGCTCTCAGTAATGACTTTGAAAATATAAAGTTGTTCATATTTTACATTTAAAGGCACGAATATTATTATGTAATTTTGGTTTTGTGAAATTACAATTCTATCTAGAATTCAGAAACTAACCATTAGAGTGATCTAAAAATTAGAAGAATCTAACACTAACAGTTAGAAATCCTATAATCCACTCCAGAATGTTATGTTGTGGAAATATCTTTCAACTTCAAAAAAGTGAGCTCGTCCGAGTCGTGAGTTCACTTAGCCATGGTCTCAATTTACAAACTTGACCGAAAGATCGGTCTGTATCTGTCCGTCGGGGAATGTTCCGCGGAGACTGCGTCTGGCTTCACGGATCCCCTCCGTATACAGACCGAAGTCAATGATTGCGGCTCCTGTGTGGAGCAGTCGCGCACAGATCAAACGTTACGATAAACCAAATTTCAGACAGCTTTTTTACATTCAAACAAGTATGACATGACATGACACATTATGCAGCAATATTTGGGATAAATTTCTCACATTGTGCAATCGAAATACTCACATAACCTCGGTTATAATGCAGAAATTTTATCGATATCGCAACATCGCCGTTCGCGAGCAGTAAGTCGCCATTTTGAATCTGTAACAATTGCTAAGCCAATCACATGCGAGGTACGTGTTTTAGTAAAACAAACACGTAGAAACTACCTCGCATGTGATTGGCTAATAGATTCATAGTGTATGTTTCTGCAGTTTGAATGTGACGACGCGACAGGCTGTGTTTTACGTTGAAAATTCTCCTAAAATGTTGGATTATTCATTAATCTGGTGAGTGTAACGTATTCATAAAAAAATAAATTCACCATACAAGCTTAAATTTGCCGACCTAGGGCCGTGAATTAGACGCAATCGAGAAGGGTGAGGTACCTCACCCAATTTTCCATAGAGACAGTGGTTAAGAACATCCACACAGCAATGGGTACTGCAACCTTCCGTCTGTCTACGGGGGACAGCGTTAATGGCAAAATATAAAAGAGTCCTCCGGACAGACGGATCTTTCTGTCTATTTACAAACTAGCAACTCAAACTGACCAGTTACAATTGAGTTAGTTTAGTCAATTCAGATTATTGTCAGGTCAGGTAAGACAGAGAGTTTACAGAATCCAAATAACATCTTCCACAATTTTACGACGGTTGTGTGACACCCGTGATGATGCATGATGCCGGATGCCGATCGTGGCCGTGGATGTCCGAATCCTAGATTCCTGTTGCTTCATGCAATATGTGGGACTACGAGTGATGAGGCTAGGAAAGCGAATTAACAACCCTGACGACCAATACATACCTGAAGACCCGGTGCGCCTGGATCGACTCCGGTATCCAAAATTGCGATTGTTACCCCTCTTCCATCATACTCTGGATATTTGGTGAGGAAAGCGGTAGCACCAGTCTCATTCTTTGGCAATAAACCGGCAACTGGGAAATTCTTGTCGATGTGAGACGCCATTTTTTAGCCGGTGACACCCAAAGATGTAGGTCAAAGGTCTTACACGGTCTTGGCATATTTTGCATATTTTGGAATGAATATTCATGTTGCCAGGGATTTCCCACGCGCACAGCTCGCTTGTGTGTATGGTCTCTGTACACATACGTACACTGTGCGTTGTGGGTGTATGCATGATGCATGCATGCACAGTGGATGGAGTGCAAGCACGCAGTGTAGTGTGTCATGTTGTTATCGTAAAGCTAGCGACTCGCTCGTAAACTCAATCCGAAGGACGGACATGTTCTCTCCGAACTTTTATACACAAGCAATCAAAAACAAAGTAAGCTTTTTACATGGTAAATATCAATAACAATCTTAGGACATCATGTCTACGAGGTCGTGCAGAAGAAAACAAAATTCTACAGAATTACTCGAGCGTATGCTTGAGAGATCAACGCTCACAACTCAGCGGATCGCGCATAAAAACGTTGAAGGTAAGAAATCTGCAGTCGAGTGCTCCCCGCCGCCCGGGCCGCGCCGGTGATCACCGAGCAGCCGAGGCTCGGTGGGATGCCGAAAGTGTGGCGTGGAATACAGCAAAGTATGAAAAAAGTAACAGCATTATTAAGTAGTATTATGAGCCTGTCACAATTTAAAACTTGTGAAAGCCGAGCATATCGTTATTGAAATTGGACGAGACACTCTTTTCAGACAAGCAGATCTTTGCTGTCATCACGAAAATAAATAAATTTAGATTACATGTTGGCTGAAATGAAACCGCTAAACATTTTTACAAATGAATAGAGTGGTGTCAGTGGTGATGAGTACACTGTATTTACTCTTATAATTATAGGACTTGATCACTGACACTCTTTTTGGTGATTGATATTGATGTTCCTCAGTAGTCATTATTAAGTATTCGAAAGAGGGTTCTAAAACCTCATAATGATTATTTAATCAGTTAGATTCCCTATATATTAATGATTTCTTCTAGGAATCAATTAACCTGATTTCAAAACAGACCTTTGGCTTTGGTGGTTTTACCCAAGACTGCAAATTTAGCATTTAATAACGTTACATGAATTTAGAGAATGAATAATGTTGTTTCTATGTATAATGTAGTCTGGGTTGATCTGTTGGGGATTTCGTTTTGTTGAAAGTTAAAGGGAAGTGAAACCCATATATATTTTGTGGATTTTTTTTAGTTAATTCAGCGATATTAGTAGAACACATTGGTGAAGTTTAAGGAAAATCAGACAATACATGAGTTATGAATGTTTAAATTTTCATTGCCGCCATCGCTGGATGAGAAGACAACAACAGTTAAAGATATCACTGCTGGACAATGATACCCTCGTCTAGTTGTTACTGACATACATGTATGTTGAAGGTCATATTATTCCCCCTGCTTTCTGAAAGAGATAAGTCAAGTGCTGTTTCATTATGCTAGAAAGGTAAAAGTGAAAATACATTGAATTCTTTGGACGGTCTTCTACTAAGTTCTAGTTGCAGAGAGACTTTTTAAAGGCAACATCAATTTTTTTTTTTTCAAACATGATTTATTCCTAATTGTGACTTTCAATGTGACCCACATGCTCCCTCATATTCCATGCACTAAATTCGAACTGTAGATGTTGGAGAGGCGGCGTACTTCCGAGCCCACGAGGCCTGGAGGCTAGACAAGGAGGAGTCTGTCAGACGAGCCATCGAGGAGACGGAGGCGAGAGCGGCCCGCATCCTGAAGGAATCCCTGGAGCGGGCTCATCGGGAGGCGGAGGAGGAGAAGAGGAGAGCCCTGGAGGAAGCTAGACGGGTAGGGAGCGTGATGATGTCATTTTCTCTGGGTCCCCGTCTTCGATCCTCAGCCCATCCTAAAAACTCTCCCCTAAATGAAGAAGTCAAGTTGTTGTTGTTGTTGTTGTTTCCTCTACTTGTATGGAACATCAAGCCTCTTTAATAGTGGAATTCCTACCTAGGTTCCTGTCAATAAATCAGTCTTTAGCACTAAGAAAAGACTACATTTCATGAAAATAACTCATGTAGTACGTGTTTTGCCCTACCCCAAAAGAATATTTCAACTACATCCTGGTGCCGGCGAACATTTGGTGATACTGTATTGGGTTTTCATTAAGTTTTTGGTACACAACAAAACAAACCATTCTGTAGTGCTTTTTCATTCTCATTGAGAAATTTAAACAGTTGCTTGTTCTGTAACTTTAGCAAGAAGTGTCAGTGTGTTTCAAAAGGATATACTGTAAAAGTGGAAATGTTCATGTGAGGGATTTTTCGCGTTCAGTCGGTTAAAATTAATTGCACGTTTTTAATTCTACAGAATCAAAATATTATTTAGTGTTACATATGACACAAGCTTGATATAACAAGCAAAAATTATTTGTACTTTTATTTTCACAATATTTTTATGTCATGTGAAATGAGCAAAAATTAAATTTTTACAGGTTCTCTGTCTGGCTGAGTTCTCAGTGACAGTGCCTTGTTTTGTGAGGTACCTGGGGCATTCACAAGCTGTGTTTGAAATCAAGCTGTAAAATGAAGACCGATTCTGAAGGTGCAGGATTCTGATTAGCTAAGGTTTTGAAATTGGTTGCTCTGTACAGTAATGCTTGACTTGAATCACAACTTTTCACACAGCAGAGCCCTGGACAAACTGATGTCCAGAGCAGTGTGAATTTGCTCTCAGTTGGAGAGTGGCAGTTCAGATGGAGAAAAAAGACAAAACAAAACTAATTGTGCCAAATTTGTTAGATGCCATTTGTGACTTTGGCTCGAACAAGCAGACATTTGTTCTTAGCCCAAGCTCTCAACCACAGCAACAAGACTCCTCCTCACCATGTATGTTAGATGCAGATGAATAGATACAACTGAAAATTAAACTCAATCTTCACAGATCGCTGAAGAAACGGCGGCGAGGGTCAAAGCGGCAAGAGACCAGATGGAGGAGGAGCGCATCGCCAAGCTGACGTGGGCCTTCCAGAAGGAGAAGGAGGAGGCGCTACGGCAACAGTGGGAGGAGTGTGAGCGCATCAAGAAGAAGGCGGTGGAAGATGCCATTGAGCAGACGACCATCAAACTCCGCAAGCAGTTCCTGGTTGCCAAGGAATTTGCTGTCGCGAGAGCACTGAAGATAGCAAGGGTAGATATTTCTGTCCCTATGTTTTTCTTTCAGGATGATATAGAGTATACACACATTGTGTAATGTGTTTTCAGTTTGATTTGGGAATCTCAAGTTGATTAGTATGTGTGATACTTTTGAGTGAGATATTGTTCAGTAGTTCATAGGACAAATGACATACACATTTTTGTATTGTCAAATTTATTGCGATGATACATTTCACACTGTCTATTAAAGTTAGAAACCAGTCTGTAAATCAGCAAGTATTAATCGTCCTATAAAGCATATGTTCAATTTAAATTCTGAGTAAATATACTTGCCACCTCTGTGAGAATAATTGGACATGACTGAAAAGAGAAAAATGCTCATCAAGGAAATGATCAGACACTCTGCTCCATGCACACACTGTTTTAAAGGAGACCTCCACATGATTTTTAGATTTTTGCATTTGAACATCTACAAATTGGTCATACTGGGTACAGAGTTTCAGAATTTTAAGTGATTTGGATGAGTAATTTTTTTTTTCTTCAAAATTTATAACAAATCACAGTGAACAGGGATGATGACATAGCAGCTTCACAGCTTCACATAAGAATGCATAATTGGACGCTTAAGAAATTAGAACAAATAAAGAAAGCATGCATGAATTCTACACAGGTGGACTTGTAAGCGAGTGGTATTGTAATGGATTACATTACTACATAACTGGAATATGTGACCCTCTATGTCATTATCCTTGTTCAGTGTATTATGTTGTTGTTTTTTTCAGAGTATTGGTTTGTATTTGCTCAAGGACCACAATAAATTCCACAAATCTATATATGGCACTATCAATTTATATACTTCTGTATGAGCTGTTATTTTCGTGATTGTTTAATATTTGCGAATTCCACAAATCGCTGTTGGACCGCGAATTTAGAAACATGCAAGAATATCTCAAACTGACAGGCATTAGTGCACTTACGATAGTGTCGGTGTCAAAATCGTGAAAATAGCTTCTCGCAAAAATGTCTTTGACCTCCTCATTCGCGAAAATATTTGTATACGAAAATAACAGCTTACACCGTACATGATGCTACACAATTTGAAATTATATATATTGTCTTAAATACCCCTTTAACCAGGTTTTATTTTCATTTTTTGTATTCCTTGTCATTGCTGCAGTTTCACTTTGCTTATCGCTTGAAGAAGGCTATAGAGGAAACGAAGGCAGAGTGTGAGAGGAAGGCGGCGGAGGAGACAGCCAGGGTTGCCAAGTTACACAGAGAAGAATGCATGAGGCTGAACAAAGTGTGAGTGGTTGCCGTATGTCAGATGTCAATATATTTTTTTCAGCTGAGGACCAGATGGGCACTATTGCATTCTACAATTTGAGCCTAAGAGTACACGTAACATTCACTATTTTAATGAAGTGAAAAGTTTACTTGATCAAAAGTGTGTAGATTTATAAGCATTGTTCTAAATGTCCGGTAAAATAGTGCCCTTGAGGTTTTGATTTGTAACATTTTACTGAAAATGAAGATAATGTAATATTGACAGCCCCCCCCCCCCCAAAAAAAAAAAAGAAAAAAAGAAAAAAAAAAACAACCAACAATGCCCTACTGGTTCTCAACCGACGTCATACAGGATACGGGGGAATCATTTTTTCCTGGAGTAGTTACCTTGCCATTTGACATTGGGATTTCTGGTTGTGAAGCAGTCATTATTTTCTCTTTCAAAGTGACTGAGATAACATTGACATGAAGTGCGTGGCATATAATATATCCAATTCCACTTTCACATTTGATTGATGTCAAATCAGGTTTGGGCAAAAATGTATGTCCCATGAATGAGAAGGATCTATTTGTAACTTTTTCTGTACAGTACTGAAATTCTCTGACATACTCTAACACAGTTTAAACAACACCTTTAGTCAGAAAGATTACAATACATACAGTGCACTCCCGTTATAACGAAATGCTCGGGACCGCCAGTTTTCTTTTGTTATAACGAAATTTCGTTTTAACCGAACAAATACAATATATAACAAAAACAAGGAAACCACGCATATATCATATTCTGTTTGTTGAATACTCATCTTACACTGTGCAGCTATGTGAAACGGGATGGTACACTGTACCTTTTAAATTTCGTTTGGATATTACATTAAAGAGAGCATAAAATTGACGGAAACTGTGCGTGACACACGGAGCGAACACATCGTGATGTGAAGCGTTCGCCCATGCTTGTTCCGCTATACAATTATACGTATTTTCGAAAGCCATCCGCATTTCATTATAACGGAGCACATTTCTTTTGTTTTTCTTTGTCCGTGGGGCTCGGAAAAGACTTTGTTATAATGAAAATTTCGCTATAACCGTGTTCGTTGTAAGCGAATTTTGTACCATAGACATTAATGGCGATCATTTTGGGACCAGAAGTTTTACTTCGTTATAACGAAATTTTGTTATAACTGTGTTCGTTGTAGCGGGAGTGCACTGTATTGCCATTCTTTTTTTTTTCTTTTTTTTTGTATCGACAGTATCCATGAGACTAATCGAGAGCTGAGGGATGAGATGCAGGCAAGAGACTGGGTACAGACTGACTTCAAGGTAAGCTTGTCTCCGTCTCCTAGATATTTCGTATTCACTGGCTCTCCTGCTCTACTGTATAAGCAGTAATTTTTGTGAATTAGGAGGTCATGGACATATTTGCCAGATGTTTTCGCAAATTGACATGGAGGCTATCACAAGTGCACTATTACCCTAGCGCTTGTCGACATTTTCGCGTATTGTCAAATTCGCGGTCCAACAGTGATTCGCGAAATTCGCAAAAATTAAACCCCTGCAAAAATAACAGCTTATACAGTGTTTATGGTGTCACTGATAAATGTCAGTGGACATACAATCCATCATTGGAGAATTGGCAAAGTGTCGGCAGAGACAAATAATCGATGTCTTATAACTTGGGCTGACATCACAACGTCCAACTTGTCTATTGAAGGAAAGAGAGGATGTTGTCAAATCAGTGTCAAACTAGGCAGACAAATTGCTTTCATGTATTTCTTTATGAATATATCATTTAAAAAAAAAAGAAAAATGTAGAATGCTTCATTGGAGATTCTTTCCTGTGATTCCTCATCATTTGTTGATCACCTGAAGTAATTGCTTGGTTATGTTTGCCTGTGAAGTATCTTATATCTTGGGCTGAAATGATAACATCCAGCTAGTTGATTGAAGAATAGAAAGTTGGGCATTGAGTCAATGCCAAAGCAACAGACAAGGTAGTTTTTATGTATTTATGTGTGAATAAGTACCATTTGACAATAGGACTACTGTAGAACCAGAAAAATTCGCAAATTGGAGCTGGTGACATAGAAATTTTGTGCATTGCTGCTGGCATTCAATGCATTGTGTAGAAATAGCCTTTTGTATGCTTTTTACTTTTGAAAATCCTGGCTCCTTGCGAAATTTGCGTAAGTTTCTTGCATGCAAACATTTCTGGCTCTACAGTAGTACGGGCTGCCTCATTAAAGATTCTTTTGCCCATTGTGTTTTAATCACCTGAAATTATCGCTTGGTTTCCTTTTGAAACCCCCACCCTAGGACATCCAAAGAGACTACCAGCGGTTCCTGGACTACACAGATGGCAAGTATCACTCGGACTACATGCTGAGGCTACGGAAGCATGGACTGAAGTTTGACGCCAACGCCGAGCAGATCGACGACGAGGCGTGGGTCGACATCTTCCCGCTCCCCACCATCATGCACCGCTACGCTCGCCGGTCGATGGTCGCGCCACACGACGTCACGAGGGAGATGCGATTTGCACCCTTGAAGGCGAAGGAGGCTGCCGATGGTTGATGCTCTTCAGTGTCTTGCACTTTGTTCTCTACAAGATACTCAGGATTGATAAGGGCTTCCTGTGAAAAGCTGTTATATATCTACCAGTGTCAGCATGGCATCGAGGAGATTTCTGAACTATACTTAACATCCAGATGTTTGCATTCCGCTACTGTGTAAGCTGTTATTTTCGCGAATGAAGAGATCAAAGACATTTTTTCAAGATGTTGTTTTTGCGAATCAACAAGAGGCTATAGTAAGTGCACTATCACTTTAGTGTATGGCAAGATTTTCTCATGTTGTTAAATTCATGGTCCGTCAGGAATTCACAAAATTCACAAAAATTAAATTCTTACGAAAGTAATAGCTTATACAGTATATCTGGTATCCGCTATATATTCAGCTCATGAGAGTTGGAAGAACTGCATATGATCATCAAACTGTTCATAGGAGAATTTCAGCTACAGGACTCGTGGCAAACAGCAGGATAAACTGGTGGACAACTGGGAGGAGTGCAGTGGACAGAAACATATGTCGGACTGATACTACAACGCAGGTCATCTTAATCAGGATGAAAAAAAAAAGTTTAGTTAATTGTTGATGAGCTTTGATTTTGTTATGTTTTAGCTAGATATTCTTTTTTTTTTGGGGGGGGGGGAGGGTAGAGCTGCTTAGATCTTCTGTTCAAAATCTTTGAGTGTGGAAAACATGAAGTAAATATGAATAAATGGATAAATAAATAAAGTAGTAAAAATATGTAGGCATTTTCATTTAATTTTTCCCTTCAATTTTTTTTTCTTTCAAGATCAAACAAGCTTTCTGTAGGAGAAAGAAATGACATTTGCATATGAATATCGTAGATAGATTTTTCATGTTTTATCTACCTCATGATTGTCTTGATTGTTTTGTACCTCTTCAAAATATTATATTCTGTCCATACATAATATTGCTTTTTATAAAATCCTTTTATCGTCTGAAGGTGTATGTTGATGAGATCATACACTGCTGCAAAGTGGGACAAAGATGAACAAAGAGGAAGCAAGATATAAAATGATAAACCAAAACTTTTGTGATGAAGGTCAAAGGAAAAATTGTCAAGCTGGTTAATTACTGATGGGTTTTGTTTTGTAGATTGGAAGATATGAAGTGAGTTTGAATAAATAGATGAATAGATATATTAGTTCATCTTAGTCACTGAATTGAGAGACAATTCATTACATTTATTTGATAATGCATTTACAGGTTAAAAAGAGAGCTTTTTTTTTTTTCTTTTACTGTAGCAATGGATCTGTAGTCTACGTACAAGTCTGAATTGTTATATGTTCTACTGTATCTCTATGGACATTTTCAGTATATTCAAAGTTGGAAATAGTGCAATATAGTATTACCTTGGTTATGTGTTTGGGCGGGAATGAAGGTTAATTTTGTAAATGTCAAATTGTAATATTTCATCGTTTTTAAGTAGTTTGACAGGATTCAGGCTGTTTTAAAGGGAGTTTGACAAAGACCACTAACTGTTACTGGACAATTTATTGAGGAAGATGGGTCAGGGGTCAGCATGGATACTTACGGTTGAATGATCAAATTTGTATTTTAGTGTGTGAATGTCCCAAACCAATCATATATACTCTTCTCTAGAAAAAAATCTACTCAATATCATCCTTCTGTATATTCATTTATGATGCTTCCATTCTTACAATGCTCTAAACTATATATATTTTTTTCTAATTTTAGAAGAAAATGGCAACATATCATATGCGTACCTGAACTGTAATAATGAATTCAGTCTGGGGAAGTACATACATTTTATCTGTCTTCCTTGAATGCAAATTTCATGGTATCAACGAGCAATAACATTTTGAAAAGCAAAGGTTTCTTGAAACCTACAACTCAAAAAAAGTTGATGTAAATAAAGTATTTGTAGTACTGTCACTTCACATTGTGGTGCTGGTATCTGCCTAAGTGTGTTTACTAATTTGGTTTGCTACCCGAGAACGTATGCAAACATATTCACACATACACTGTAAGTATACATGTTTGCATATTTTGTATGTATGTATGTATGTATGTATGTATGTATGTTTTCATTTCATTTATTTCCACAACTTGCACAACTGGCTAAAAACAAAGAATGAACAATACAGGACAACATGTCAATCATATGCAATACAGGGTGTGGAGGTAGAAGCAAAGGCCATTGACCTGTCAAGGCTTCTCCCTAGTAAACAGTAACAATTATGACACAATACAAAAAAAAAGAACAAAACAAATCAAAACAAATCAAAACAAGACAAAATGAAAACTACTGATATATACATATATTAGCATAAAGGGAATTATTACAGGAAAGCGTTATTGTACGTATATGATTTTACAACATATTCTTTATATTTTCTCTTAAATGCAGATATAGAGACACACTGCTTGATATTATTTGGGAGACTGTTCCACATCTTAGGGCCAATATATATTATTGTGGATCGTGAGAACTCATACTTGAAATTGGACAATCTATAATCTTCCCCCCGTCTTGTACGATATCTACTTACTTCATTATTCTTTACAAAATCAAAATCATAAAAACATGGCAACATATTATTTCTAAACAGATACATAAAACAGACAGTTTGGGACTTATTAATATCAAATATTTTCAGAAAATTTAATTTTTCAAACAGATGACTGGAATGCGAATATGGTTTCGAGTTTGTTATGATTCTTATTGCACGCTTCTGAAGAACTAAAATTCAATTCAAATGGCATATTGCACTGTTCCCCCAAATGATATTGCAGTAGCTAAGGTGCGGCAAGATCAAGGTTTGATAAAGTCTAATAAGTATGTTGAACGGTAAAATATGTTTTAGCCTATTCATAACACTGATTGTTTTCCTTATTTTCACACACACCATATCAATATCTTCCTTCCACATTAATTTTTCATCAATTACTACACCCAGGAATTTCACTGACTTAACAAAAGAAATCTTACAATTATCAATACATATATCAACGTCATTTACAATATATTTGTTTCTAGGCTTAAAAAGCATACAGCATGTTTTATCCACATTTAATTTAAGTCTATTTGCTTGAAACCAATCATTAACTAAACAAAGTTCATGATTAAAAGTTGAACAAAGAACATTCATATCATTACCAGACAAAAATAGACTAGTGTCATCTGCAAAAGCAATAGTGTGAAGTAACTTACTTGAAAAATGCAAGTCATTAACATATATAAGGAATAATAAAGGCCCTAAAACAGATCCCTGAGGAACACCAATATTTACACAACGATATGTAGACGATATACCATTTATGGACACATATTGCACTGTATCACATAAATAACTCCGAAACAGATTCAATGCAGTACCTCTGATAGCATATATTTCCATCTTTTTGATAAGAATACTATGATCCATGCAATCAAAAGCTTTAGACAAAATCTAAGAATAATCCAATCAAAAACTTCTTATTTTCAAAATACTGTACTATTCTATTAGTTAATTCCATTAAAGCCATGTATGAAGAATACCCTTTTCTGAAACCAAATTGTTTCGAATATAAAATATCTCTTTCATGTAAAAATTTCATCAGCTGATTATATATCTGATATCAACCTTTCAAATATCTTCGAGAAAACAGATAAAAGAGAAATATGTATGTATAAATGTATGTATGCTTGTATGTGTATGTACGTATGTGTGGTATTATTATTATTATTGTTATCATCTTCAATATTAATATTGTTTTATCATCATCATTGCCATCATCATCATCATCATCACCAACATCATCATCATCATCACCACCATCACCATCATCATTGTTCTTATGGTAACTATAACTGTCATCAGATCCATTACTTATGAATGGTTCAATTATTAATTTGACCAAAGAACAAGATAATAACTGTTACATGGTCACAAAGTACATAACAAATGGAACAATATCAGAGGAAAGGGATTTATAGATTGTTACATGGTCACAGAGTACATGATAGATGGAACAATATCAGAAGAAAGGAATCATTGAGAAGGGAGATGAGGCAGCATGTGGATCCAAGTTCATTATGTGGGCTCCAGTCATGTGTGGTTGTTGCTCTCCTTTAATCACATATTTGTTTTTATATCCCTCATTAATGAAATCCTATTTACTGATTGGTCTATTATAGTGTCATGTGATCAAACATATCATTAACCATGATGTTAATGATGTTGAAAACGAAATTCTGATGGAGAAAAATGTGCTATACAGTGACGTCATTCATGGTATAGTGCACCATATCATGCTATCAATCAATGGCTTGTCATCGATAGTGTAATTAAAGTGCTATCTGTATCCGTATCGGCCTTGTAGACCACTATGTAAACATGTGTCCCTCTGCGACACTGTGATCACCAGACCCTGTGCTTCAATAAGCAAACATCCATGATCTTTTTAACGAGCCTTTGGAGGGATATAAAACAAAAATATCATGCACTGTGTCGAGCCACTATTAAAATTATGAATCCCACTGGCATATGTGTGTGTGTGTGTGTGTGTGTGTGTGTGTGTGTGTGTGTGTGTGTGTGTTCGTGCGCGCATGTGTGTGTGTTATGCGAATGTGCAAGAAGGAACTAACCATATGCACACACAATTTGTCTTAAACTTTTCGCTCATTTACAGAGGACAGCTAGGATGTATTGCAAATGACTTGGGGCAATCCCACAAAATAGGTCGGCTTGCAAAAAAAAAAAAAAAAAAAAAAGAAGAAGAAGAAGAAGAAGAAAAAAAGATGCATACATACAAGATGTGTGTGCAGATTATAAACATCCTGAATGATATCTCTTCATCGACTAACAATTACATGGAATAGCAGACCCATTAACTGCACGGCAGACAAGCGAAAGCATTTTTTCTTTAATATCTTTTTTTTTGTAAGAAAAGAAGGTGAAGTGATCGTTCGGCAAGATGAAGCAGTAACGAGTCGATTAGCTGTGAAATGTGAATTATAAAGATGTAAAATCTGATTTTTAGGAAGCAAAATCCCCATCATCACTGCAATGTTCACAATTATTGCTGGTTTTGTGGATAATACCTGGGACTCTGAGCAGAAGGTCAGGGGTTCGAATCCCCATTGGCACAAACAATATTACATGTGTTCACTAATATGTTCCTCTTTAATGGTGTTGGTATGTGGATACCTGGCAGGTATCGTGCTGAAGACAATGATGATGATAATGATGATGATTATGATTGTTATTTTTGTAGTGTCAATATTGTTTATTATTATTATTATTATTATTATTATTATTATTATTATTATTATTATTATTATTATCATTATTATTATTATTGTTATTATTATTATTAGTATTATTATGATTATTATTATCATCATCGTCATCATTATCATCATCATCATTATTATTATCATCATCATCATCATTATCATCATCATCATCATTATCATCAGTATAATCATCATCATCACCTTCATGACTATTTTCATCTCCATCATTTGCATCATTATTACACTTCATAATCTGTGTTATCACCACCTGTCATTTACTCTTTTCGATGTGCAACTGAATTCCTGCATTGATTGGTTTTACGCAACCATTTTATTTTTGGTTTTTTTAATTACTTGTGCAAGAGACAGCTGATCGCTCCCAGACTTGGTAAGCAATCAATAATCTTGGCGGCTGTGACTTTGTATAGTCTTTTTTTTTTCTTTCATCCATTTGTGTGTAGAGAATAAATCAGCTTCAACAATTTGGAGCTTCTTAGTAGCTCCGTGCTTTAACAATCATATACTCTCTAAAAAAAAAATCGAGTGAAAATATTCACTCTTAAAGGAGTGAATACAAAAAAAGAGTGAATTGAGAGTGAAATTGGAGTGAATTTTGAGTGAAAATGTTCATTTTCACTCATTTTGGAGTGACGTCAGGAATCACTCGAAGATTTTGGAGTGATCCCTGAGGTCACTCTAAAACGAGTGAAAGTGAACATTTTCACTCAAAATTCACTCGAAATTCACTTTAAATTCACTCTTTTTTGTATTCACTCCTTTATGAGTGAATATTTTCACTCGATTTTTTTTATAGAGAGTAATTCATGTTCTTCTACTGCCCAGGAATCCTATTTTAGCAGTTAAGTACTTAAAGCGATGATATATTTGAGGGTTGAGACGGGGGATTCAGATCTTAACTTTTTCTGAGATAATCAGAAACCACTTGGGAAATATCAAAATGCATACAATTCTATAAGAAGAGGAATTCAAGGTTTATTTGATGAAAATTTTTATCAAATAAACTTTGAATCCCCCTTCCTATAGCATTGTATAATGGGCTTTGAAATGGCTGAGATATCCCAAAACCAAGTAAAACAAAGTGGTCCTGATAAAATGTGAGTCCCACCTTTTAAGAGGACCTCTTTGTTTTTGGATATCTCAGCCATTTCAAAACCAATTTTCATTAGCTGAACTTTGAATTCTTCTTGGAATGCATGCTTTTTCAAATTTCACTAGGAAATTGATAAGAGTTTTCTCATCATCTCACAAATATAAACTTGGAAACCTAAAGCCCCATCTCAACCAAAACTATACCATACAACAACAACAACAACAACAGCAACAACGTGGAACGGCCAAGAAGGGGCAGGCTACTGTTCAGGATCGTTCAAACTTATCACTGGATATGTCTCCATGAGAAGGACTTTAATTGCGAGTTATTCAGTTCACCTGTTTTCACTTAATAAACCCAAATACGTTGATCCAGTTTGCATGCACAGTGATTGTTGCTAGGTATAGGACGTGCCTAAAGCAAGCTTTCTATACCTGTCAGGAACAACCTTTGCCATAAAGCATGTATGCATGAAACAAGAATACGTTATTATGACCTTTTCCAATATTCGCACCTTCAACCAATGAGTCATAATATGTTGCAAGTGTTGTTGTTTTTTGCCAGCTGTTGAATCGATATAATTACCACTCCTTTATTCAAGCAGATGTTTCTTGATGTGTGCTGATTAATCTTCTAGTTGTATACCCTGTCTGTATCGCCAAACACGCTAATTGCGCAACAGCCGTCTCTCGGTTTTTAATTAGGAATTTCTAGACCAAGGACCACGATTTCGCGTGATAAAAAATTCATCGAAAGCCATCGTGCTCTCTTTTCTCCCTCCCCCCCCCCCCCACCTCTGTCTCCCTCACTCTCTCTTTATATATATTATGAATAGATAGATATAAGAAATACATATGCATAATATATGTAAATATATAATGAAAACAAAGGGAAAACTGACCAGAAAATAATGATTTATTAGTGCAACTTGAGCAAAGAAATATATATATATATATATAAATATATATATGTATATATATATATATATACATATATATGTATATATATATATATATATATATATATGATATGCTCTCTTAATCAAGATTATGAATAGACAGATATAAGAAATATATATATATATATATATATATATATATATATTCATTTATGATAATGTATACATATATATATATATATGTATATACATATGCATAATTTATTTACATTATATACATACACACACATTATTTTTATACTCACCTCATGTATTTGCAAGTGTGGTGGATAAATGGTTGCTATATGTATATTCCATGTCTTCACGTTGGTTTTGATGATGTTATGTGATAATATCAAAGAATAAAGTGATAAGGAGGAAAGTGAAGAGAGTTTTTGAGTTTATCGCTTTTACGTAATTGTATTTTGGGTTCACAATTACATAGTAAATATAATGCGATTATGCAATTTTGGCATCACTTTGTGCACGGAAAATATGAGTAGAATCACTTTTATTTTTAACCTATATAGTAACTAAGATAATTATATTCTATTCTTTAAGGTCGTCTTCTTTAAGGTGTTACAACTAAAGAATAGTTTGATGCGAGGGATGCAATCTCAACCTTTTTTAAATCAAGAAGAAAGAAAATTGAGGATTTGGGTACATAGAAGCAATACTTGTGTGTGGTACTAGTAAGCCCCTATCACTTCATTATTGCATTTGTATGCATGTAATTGCATCCGACTGTTTCGAGAAAACTTCTTACATTAAATTTGTCGAAGTCCATATTTCTCGGGTTTTGATTACCTGACTGTATGGTGTTTGTCGAAGTGTGATTATTTTGAACGTTGGGTGGTGTGGAATTTTCCTTCGGCCATTTTCTATTTTAAGCAATGATAGGGGAAGGCGCCTGTGCAAGGTTATATTCTAATGACGTCATCAATTGCACCTCTGCAAACCGCTACATGGTGTAAATAGTTTATGTCCCATTTCTTTTCCGTTCACTATCATTCAACCGTTTATGATTGGTTTTCTATATGTAAAACGATATAATCATATGATATTAATCATTAATCATGTTCTTTGGAACTAGTCATGATCAGTATTTGAGTTTAAGCCATGAGATGTATTATATATGGTACATATTCATTCATTTATTTATCATATATAGCTATAGGCCTACTAATAAAACGCTGAATAATCGGTGCTTACTTCAGGATACATCGAGGAAAGGCAATTCGTCAAGTATTATTACTTTTTTTATCATGGCTACTATCTAAACACCGAAACATCGTTGCTCATTCAAAGCACTTTGTTAACTAGTTGCCACAGAGCACTGCAGGTCACTTTGTTAATCAGTTGCAATAGGGAACGAAAAATAACTCGACGCAAAAATCGATTAATGTGAATACTCGCGGTTATGTGTAATTAAATCATATTTTCATTTCATTATAATGAGTTATTTTAATTTCATAACGGTCACAATAGAGAGTACATCATTTTCAATGAGCAGGAGATTATATAGTGGACGGTCCTGAAACCTGATTTAATTCTTTTTTAAAGAAAATTTCTTAGTACAAACAAAGGTAGTTACTATCCATTCTAATATTGAGTGTATCGAGTAACATTTTTCTTTTACACAATGCAGCTTTCTCCAAAAGAATAGTGGTGACATCATCAATAAATTACAACACAAAGAAAAAGAACTAAATGTTAAATGATTAGATATTGGACTAATGTAAATTGATTGACGAATTCATTTAGGAAGGACGCGTTATTCATAAAGAAGCATGCACCGTCAACTGTTATGTGTGACTGCTCATAGTCAATGCATAACCAGTTTAAACAAAGCTTGTCATGAAAGCAAGAGATTATTAAAGGAATGGTATACTAGTATTGACTGAAGTGAGGATTGAGCTTTAAACTTTTTGTGAGATACTTAGAAACGACTTTATGAAATGTCAAAGAGCATTTCATTCAAATAGGAATTCATACTTTTCTATTTGAGGAAAATTGAAATGGCGGAGATATCCAAAAACAAAATATAACAAAGTGATCCTAATAAAGGGCGGGTCCCAAATTTTATTAGTATCAATTTGTTTGGATATTTCGGCCATTTCAAAACCAATTTTCATCAAAATATTAATAAACTTTGAATTCCTCTTAGAATTATATGCTCTTTCATATTTCATAAGAGGTTTCTTCCTAACCCACAAAGAAAAGTTGGAAACCTGAAGTCCCATCTCAACCAAAACTATACCATCCCTTTAAAAAAGAGAAGTGAGGTATATACTATGACGGAGGAAGACAAAGTAATCAATTCTTTCATAGAATGCACGTCGTGTTTGAACAAAACGGTTGTTTACTTCTAAACAGCTGGGTGCTCACTGACTGGATAAGCCTTGCTTTTGTAATCTATCTTTCTCTCCTTCTTTCTTTTGATAGCAACAAATGCTTACACGTAGGTAAAGAAGACTGTCCTAAAATTAGCGAAGTTCATTTGACGCGACAGTGTATCACTATTTTATGCTGCCATGCGTTAATGTCATCATGTTGAGCCCATACGTTGAAATTGTAGTCAGGTTTCAATAAAACACAATCGACAATCCCTTTCGGAACTGATGTTTAACTGGTTCTGGAGCCAGTCGGTATTTAGTTTTCTCCTCCAAACACAATCTGTGCATTGCAGTGAAAACCTGACTTTAGAAATGCGACCGATGCTCTTTCTTCCGGTGTTGTTTGGGATGATTATTCTTGAGACAGTCCAGACGAATGCAAGAGCTCTAGGTAAGACGTGATATACGGTTTAATCCGGTGCATGGTAAAAATTTCACAGGTAGATATTCCAGATGTAAAAATTTTGAAAGTACACAATGTCAGGGGTAATATGGACATTGTTTTATTGAACATTGGTCCAAATACCCAAATAGATATCAAACATTTGAATTTTACAAATAGTTACTCATGATTTTTTCTTCTTTTTTTAGCCAAAAATGTTCTCTACCTTATCATATTTGCTTTTAGGGGAATGCATATTAAAAGCCCTGCTTTTTAGCTTCCCCTCAATTTTCAACATTATTAGTAGATATGAATATTTGCTTTGCAACCTACAATTTTGTGATAATACTAAATTTTGACATATCTTGCATATGACTGTGTATTCTTATTTCTTATTAGCATGATATGTTTTGTACATTTCTATTTTCTGTTGAAAATGAGAATGAATAAATGAAATTAGTATAAATTTTTTATTCGCGCTGTTCCGTAAGGGTCAATATACGTGAACTAATTATTTATACTTTTGTACCTATCGTCGCTGTTGACATTTTCACACCGGGCCATGAATTCACGGTAAAGGGTTTAGTAAAAATAGGCCCTTCGGGAATATTATCACTGCCAACAAATGTCAATATTTGATCTTTCTCTACTGAGAGGGGAACTCATGTATCGAATACCTTTTATAGTAATATGAACATTCCAAGTGGTGTAGGTCCTATAGAAGAATTTCATCTATGAATTCAATTTCCTACAGGTGTGTTTGCTATCATCATGTGTAATTATAATAACATAAAAGTTAAACCGAAAACGTCAATCCGGCAAGTTCAGTTAGCTTTGGAGAATTCAAGAAAAATGAAACCCAAATATATATGTGGATTGGGTTAATGCTAATTTTTTTTCATTCAGAAGGCAGGGGTAATCATTGATGCTCAACATAATTTAATATCATAACAAAGTGGAGGGAATGTATGCTTTTCATAGAATGTGACATTTTGCGGATTTCTCTTTAATATCTCTCTATTGTTGATATATGCGACATCACGAATTGATGTAGTCTAATTCTTATCTAGTGAATAAATTGCGGTATACCAAAACTGTGAAAATTCATACCTTTTGAACAGGTTGTTCAATTTTCCTCAAATTTTGCTGATGTGTTCTCTTAATGTTTTTGCATTAACTCAATCCACATATATATTTGGGTTTCATTTTCCTTCGAAGGAAAATCTCACTCCATGCTCAGGGTGATATTGCTGTAAATAATAGAGTCAAAGAGACAAAACAATGATATTCTTATTACAATCGAATAAAATCTAAAAGAAAGTTATGAATCTTAAACATTGATATAGCTGAAAGGCACATAAGCGCATTAGACTGCGTGATAACATCATCCCCTCAGAATTCTTTTACTTAGTAAGATGTGCATTTTTCGTCAAATTGCTTGTTTACTGAATGCAAAAAGAGAAGCTTGTTGCTCTCCTCGGATGAAATAATGGTAGGATTGTATACAAATCAAATAATGATGACCTTTTAAATGAGACGTGTAACATTATTTGCTGAATCTTTGACAGCCCTCGACTCTTGAAGTGTTTTCACATTCATAAGAATCAGTCAGATTTGAGGTGATGAAACCATCGGCATTAACTTTAAATTCCCCACTGTTATCGTCAATTCGTGAAAAATTACAACATTTGATTATGAGTTCGATCAATCCTCCGTTTAGTCTGCAAAGGAAAGTCATTGTGTCCTGTTCGTTAGAGAGTCCTCTTTTCGTTTTAGTGTCAATTTAAGACATAATTAAAGCGGAGTTTCATGTTATGTGTGATTCTCAACTGACCTCCGCCAGGACCCCGCGCTCCGGACGCGGCTGCGTCGGGCCAGTCTGTCGACGTCGAAGCCTACGCTGAACAGGACAATGATGACGGGGTCCTCCATCACGGCCGAGACAGTGTGAGTAAGTGGCTCAACCACGGGATGGCACCGAAGGAAGCCGCGATTGAAGGGTGAGCCTATAACCCTCTGCGTTACGCATAACCTGCATGTAGGTTTGTGTGCAAAATTTGTGCAGATTTGATTCATTGGCACAAAAACTGGGTGAGAAAAGCAGAATCGATGAAATAGGGGATTCGGGAGAGGCCAAAGCATGCAGGAGAGAGAGAGAGAGTGAGAGAGAGAGAGGGGGGGGGGGAGGGGAGAGAGAGGAGGGAGAGAGTGGAGGGAGAGAGAGAAACAACATGAATAAAGGACGTCAAATGAAAACAGGTTAGGAAGTCAACTCAGGGATTTAGACGTACATACAGAAAAAGAAATAAGGAAATAGATAAAAGATTAAAAAAACCCGAATACATGTATAGACAAAAGAAAGAAAGAGAGAAGGACAAACTGAAAATGGTACCTTAAATTTCTTGTCTGCACCCGTGTGTTGATACATCATTTCGTAGAATTAAATCCCGATGGAAACTCATTTTCTTTGCTCAAAGTTTTCACTATAATGTTTGTTTGTGTTTGTGTGTGTGTACATGTTCGTATTATAATATTGTGCATTATTGTGTAAATTAGAATATTCAAACCAGTACAGACTCTAAAAGCGAATTCTTCTATTTCTCATAAAGATACATCCAGCTGCCCTATAAGGCGATTAATATTATCTTTTCCATTTTTTATTTCATCAAAAAAAAAAACACAGTTTGAACAATAAGAATAGTAATGACCATTTATATTGAGTGCGTTTTCACCACGTTATCATGGTCTATTCGTTTAATCAAATGATTACGTAATGCCATCTATTCGCTATTCCTCCTCCCATTTACGCAGGTCTAGACAGTTCAAAGCGAGCAAAAGTGAGAAACGTAGACAACGTAAGAAGCCTCGAGCGGGTAAACGGCCCGACATCCCTCGCACCCATCGGGGAAGACCCCCGGTAGAAGACGATGAAGGGTCGGGAAGTGGCGCCTTTGTATCTCACGTGGGCAACAAGGAAAAACAACCTGCCCGAGTTTATTCCCCAGTTTCAGATTTTATCTTTCCATACTGAACATTCTCTATATGTTTATGATTTTTGTTTGTATTCTATGGCATCACAATAGGGATTAAATGTATAGATGAATGCAATTTGAGTAATAAAGGTGTAATGAAGAGTGTACTCAAAATCAACTTCAGGTTTAAATCAATGAGTCTTCCAGTGTTTTCCACTACATTACAAATTGTATCCATTGAAATCACTGGAGCGAAGATCAGCGCCTAAAATTACAATATATCTTTAATTTGCTGCCAGCGTTGCCGTCATCGAAACATCGACGACTTTGTCTAGAGATTCCAGGGATGTGAGCGGCTATATTTTGGGACATAGCGATATATCATGTCCACCAAAGACAAGAATGACACAAAACTGTTCATCGAATGTGGCGCCGTTTGAACTATAGGGGTATTTATAGCCATAGAATACAACACTTTCGATAAATATTTAGAGAGTGTTACGCTCGATTACGCAACCACTCCGATACAAACAGAGTATACCAAATCGAGCACCGAGGTGACGTCATCAATAACGCTCGTTTCCATGGTTGCTGGCTCCAAATTAGACAACCTGAAGGAGAGGAAAAAAAGGAACAGATCACATCATGTGCCCTTATTACAAAACTGAACACTAAGCGAATTTGATGAACATTGCTCTTTCGAGAAGAGCAGTAAAGTGTTTCTCAGATGCTTGAAGTGTCCATCATGTTGCTAACAAATTTCTAGATGAAAGATGTTAAATTCACACGTATATTTGTGTATGTATTTATTATTCATGTAAACTCAATTCATTCATTCCACATGCTAAAAATATGTATAAATAAAACACAAATACACGGACATAACATTATGTTGCACATTGCGTTTACGTTGGAAACAAGAGAATGACACAAAAAGATATACTTACTATGTGTGGCAGTCAGAAAAAGCCATTAGATTTAATTATATACATAATATATATATATATATATATATATATATATATATATATATATATATATATATGTACATGTTTTTTTGCTTTGTTTTTGTATTTTCTTTAATCTTTAATCCTTTTTGTTTTCCTATAAGTCATCAATACTTTCCCTCCGGAAAATTGTAAATCCGTATATACAGTTCTGTATAGAAGCCTCTATTGTTAAGTACCCGAATAAAATGTTTACTACAGATATTTAGAAGGCATATCATAATAAATGTTATGTTGTATATAAATAATTGTATGTTTATATATATATATATATATATATATATATATATATATATATATATATACGATACATGGGGAAGAGAAAGAGAGAGAGAGAGAGAGAGAGCAATGTGAGAGAGAGCAATGTGAGCGAAGGCATTTGGAAGACATTGATCCTTCTTGTGGTGCAGTCTTTATTCCAGCTGGGTTGACAAGAGATGTGCGTATATCCCGAGTTCAATAGATTGAGAGGCACATCTTATTATACTTCAAGTCGGTAGCCACTCAACGTTCAAGGAGTGCGGTTATAAACACTGGAGACGCATATCTCACGTACCGGTGGACACGGCACGTTCAGCCGCCAACCAACAAGTGCTCATTGAGATGAATGGATGCAAAACTAAGGACCTGGTAGAGTACATCGATACTCTGCCCAGGAGTTTTAGTGTGGCTATACCTATAACTGGGACGCAACTCATGTCTTAATCCAATACGTATAGACAGATGAGGGAGACGGAGAAATAGAATGAGAAAAATATAGGTGGAGTTAGAAGAGGGCGAGACAGATGAGGAGGGGAGGAGAGGAGGAAAAGAAGACAGTAAGAAGAGAAAGAGAACAGGGGAGATGAAGATGGACAATGGAGCGGGCAGAAGATTACACACTAAGAAAAATAGGTTCAACTTTGTAACTTTAAAGGGATGGGTATATAGTTTTGGTTGAGATGGGGCTTCAGATTTGCATTTTTTTTTTGGTGAGATAATGAGAAACCTCTTCTGAAATATGAAAGAGCATATAATTATTCTAAGAGGAATTCAAAGTTTATTTGATAAAAACTGGTTTTGAAATGGCTGACATATCCAACAAGAAAGAGGTTCCGATAAAGATGGGACCCACGTTTTCCTATGGGATCACTTTGTTTTACTTTTTTTGATTATCTCAGCCATTTCAAAACTGATTTTCATCAAATGAAGTTTGGATTTCTGTTGAACAGTTTGCTCTTTAATACTTTGCGGTTTCTCATTATCTCGAAAGAAGTTTAATCTTAATTCCCATTTGCACCAACACTATACCATCCATTTAAAGGTACAGACCAATGTCATACTGGGAGCATCTTTACGGGAGCAACTTTGCACCTTTCAGATCAGAGAGGTGAAAATTGCACCTTTAAAAGTGCTCCTATTGTGACACTGGTCTGAAAGGTACAAAGTTGCACCCGTAAAGATGTTTCCAGTATGACACGGGTAAAGGTTTAAATTTGAACCTATTCTTTTTTTTTTAGAGTGTAGAGAAAGGAAAAGAGGAAGAAAAGAGAGGAGGAGAAGAAGAAGGACAAGTAGATTGGGGAGGAGGAAGAAGAGGAAGACGAGGGTGTGAAAGAGGAGAAAGATCGATTGTGAAAATCACTGATGTTCATGAAGAGTGCTCGGATCTGGGAACAATATTTGTTGTTCTCTCGGAATAGGAACGTGAGGAAGAGGGACGAAGTGAAAGCGGAGAAGAAAGAAAGTCAACGATTAGAAAAAAAAAGTGATGTCGATGCTTTAGTTGTGGTGCATAGCTTTATCAATGGTAAAAAATGGATAACAGGACACCGTTTCATGACAGTAATTGTCAGCTCTGACAAGTTGTCAGTGTTTGACAATTTCAGTAAAATCCTTGGTTTTGAAAGTATGCCTGACAAGCTCTTGGTCGTCACTGACTGTTACTTACCATGTCAGAGACGGACAACTTGTCAGGATTGACAACTTTCATTTTATGGTTCCCAGATGTGATCGTGAATGAAAGGGAATGAAGAGAACGAGGAAGAGGAGAATTGGAAGAGAAGCAAGTGGAAGTAATCAGAATGTGGAAGCCAAACTAGATTATAGACTTACTGATAATAATATCATCATGTAAGATGTATCAAAAATATAGTAAAGAGTTTAATCGCAAAACGACTTAAGCGCAATTTTTGTAGGCATGCATCCATCATCAGTATACTAGTAGAGCAAAATGAATTTTCTAGTGATATCCCATGTGTTGCATACCAAGGAATATTTTGGAAGTTATGATGAAGAATATCCCATGATAAATTTGTCTTAATATTTTCTTTGTGTGCGTGTTGGTTTTTTTTTCAGCAGCTTCAATCACATAATATATATCTCAAATTAACAATAAAGGACTTATTTCGTTTTGGCATCAAACTTTTTCATCATCATGTACCTCGCAAGGAAAACAAATCGAAAGATTGTTTCTTAGTACGCATGATAGTTGACGGAGAGAAAAGGCTTGCATGACCCTGAAACCCAAAACCTAGTTCTGCTCTAACATGAAATCGAACGAAGAGAGAAATTCAATTTGAAATGGAGATGTGTACCAGTGGTGGCGCTAGAATCAGATTCATTATGCAAATATATTTCAATGCGAGCAGGAGAGTGGAAAGGACGCGTAATTTTCAATTTCGATTTATATGCGTGAGTATGTCTGTATTTGTGTGTGTGTGTGTGGGGGGGGGGGGGGGAGGATGGGGTGTTGTAAAAATGAGGGGAAGCAAAAGGGTGGGGATCTACTTTCCAATGGTGTACTATGATAATCTACGTGACTTCTTTACTTTCGCAGTTATATAGTTTTGAAATATATACAACACTTGATGTAGATGCGGTAATTCCATTTTTTTCGTAAAGTTAAAGTTTAATTGACTCCACTGAGTTCATTCTTTCATTCACTCATTCAGTCGACTAACGATACACGTACACACACACGCACACACACACACACGCACACACACACACACACACACACACATTTGTGAGAAAAGCATGAGACTGGCCTCTGTCTGATGGTGAAGGAATTAAAATTCCCCGTGTAATTTCTCTCCGATTCCCTGCTTGTTCCATAACTTTTAGTCAAAAAAAAAGTTCGTGTCAGTATTCTGCAACTTGAGCATCACAGTATTCTCCGGAGACAATGGACTCCCAGACAGAAAGACAGAAAGACAGAAAGAGAGAGATAAACAAAGAAAGAAAGATAGAGAGAGAGAAATGTATCCCGAGGCAGACAGAAAAAGAGATTGGGAAGGAAGAAGATATGAGAGATAGGGGGAGAGAGGGAGAGAGAGAGATGATGCAATAGGGAGAGACAGGCACACCGATTATATCATGGAGGTAGACCTCCATGATTATATAAAGAGAATCTTTCAGAAAGAGAGGAGGAAATATAAACCATTGCACCCTAGGTACACCATGGATTTACACCCGGTTTACCGATCGCTCAAAAGAAATCAATGATTGGTCTCTTTGTAAAACTTACCATCTTGACTCACCCCCCCCCCTTCCCTCCGCAAAAGTCCATTGCATTGTATACCACCAACTGGCGAATATATACAGATGCAAGAGTGAAGAAATTGTATTTTGTAGCCACGCATTACAGTCGATTATTGTTAATAGTTTGCGGTACACCATGGAAGGTGGGACCGAAAATGAATATTCGTGTTCTTCACTGGTTGAGTTTTAACGAGACTTATATCTCCCGTCGTCGGGGCCAAGCCGACTAATTTTGAGATCACAGAAACCGAGAAAGCTATACTGTATATTAGGAAGCTCAGACACTTTACTCACCTTACAGGACACAAAGGGAAAGAGGGAGAAAGAATTTGAGAGAGGATTGAACGCGGAGTACTGACAAGTTACTTAACAATCAAGAAATAGCAGTTGGAAAAACAAGTCCTAAAACTTCATCTGTTTACAACTCTCAGGCAAGATGCAATACATTACACAAAAACGAGGACGAAAATGCTAAGAGGAGAGTAAAGCCTTCCCCAGGACGAGGTTCTCAAATTTCATGTGAAATTGCTACCGGCTACTGAACTCTAGTAACATGTTGGGATCGAATATCTTCATTAATAATCAATCTGTAGTCTGGGGGCCCTACAGCGTCATAGCATGGAGTGTCGCGGTGACCATGCATCCATGCACCGCGCGCTGACGAAATGTTCGTCCGTTCGTTCGTCATTGCGGTTTGTCAAATCCAGTCACTTCTTTGTCGCTTTCGGGGAAAAAAATAAAGTATGGGCAATGATTTCATCTCGAGCTGTACTTACATTCGTGCATAATTATGTCTTTGTATTGTAAAGAGCTCATCAAGAGATTTTTTTTTTTTTTTTTTTTTTTTTGCGTTTGATCCTCGCACCAAGTGAGATGTCTCGAGTTACCATGACGCCAAGAGGGAAAGCGACCGCAAACCGCGATGAATGTGCAATGTCGAGGTTTGCGCAATCTTTTTTCTTGTCTTCATATTATATATATTTTTTTGTGTCTTGTAATTCTATTCATCGCAATATTTGTCATCCGGTGTATTTCTGTTCATCAGAATTGAGTTCATTTCTTTCATGAGCATGTCTTTGTGGTTTGTGACAGAATGCCTCAAGAATAAGCTCCTGTCACATCTATTCTTAACAAGTCAGTTCAATGTCTTTTCTCTCTCCTTCTCTCACGCCCTGCTACTATACCATCTTTTATTTTGAGCATACATTTCTTTGGAGCAACTCATCGCGGTATTTGCGACCTGATATTTCTCTTCTCGGATTTGGACAAGTTTTTCTTGCAAGTGTTTTCCTTGTTGTTCGGGATATACTGCTCTATTACTATTATTATTATTATCATTACAAGCTCCGCTGGCACACTCAGGTAGTGCAACAACGGCTTCGCGAAATTATGATTATTATCTTTTTTTAAATTTTTTTTAGTCTTGCTTTCTTCTGATCAGTTCAATTATCTTATCTTGCTTGCTATAGAGTAAGACAGAAGATCGGGAAATAAAATCCGAGAAGCTCCATTTCTGTGGCTTAATGATGTAACTTTCTTTGGTAATTTTTACTATTCACTTGTAGTGTTTTGCAGGGTAGAGCTAAAAAAATGAAAAATAAAAGTCGGTTTCATTCGAGTCATTTATATTCATATGTAAAGTTCTGTCTGTCAATGTGAAAGGTGCAATAACAGGCATAACCTGGAAACAGTGTTTTCACTTTGAATATCTCAGCAGTATTGTCCTAAATGTTACCAGTGTTATCAACATGTAAAAAAAAAAAATCAAAGTATTTTGATGTTGAAAATGTTTGCTAAATGCTCTGAAACCAAAGTGTGAGTGACTTGATGTTTGTTTTAATTTGAGCCTCATAATGTTAGCAAGTTTTTAAGTTTGTGTGTCCCTTTTGCAACCCTGAAAATTAAGAGTCCTTTCATAAGCTCAAAAGAGGTAGAAAAATAAATCTGGAAACTTCTTTATGATGGACGGGGAAACAATTTTATTGATTTCCAATGAATTTATTCGGACTCTACCCTCCAAGAAAATCCAACTGTTACTCACAGTCCTAAAAGGGGAGCGTATTCTGAAGTGATGTGGGGTTAATTAGTTTTTCATGTCTTTTTTTTAATTTCAACTCTGAGGTGTATAATTACCATAAGATTTCATACACAATGTTGGGAGACATTATTCACCAATCATGCACAATTGTTTGACATTATTTTGCAAAAGGGATGTAACAACCATTAAAAACTACAGAAATACAGAAAAAAATCACTTTAACCATTTTTTTTTAACAGCTCAAAACTAAATTGGCACATGCTATCATATCAACAGCTGCTGTGCAACAGGCACAACTAAAATTGCAACACAAACAGCTACATTCACAACACACACAACTTCAGAAACACCAAAATACAGCAGCAATTACACCACAGAAAATTATGATCTCAACAAGGAGCAACCACCAACACAACTCTAATCACAACAAGTGCAGTTTCAATTGCAGCACATACCTCCACAACAGCAAATCACAACACAAACAGTTTGTACGATTGAAAGACACACAGTTACATTTGTAACAGGCACATCTGCCACCTCCAGAGCACATCACAACACCTGCTACAAGGACTACTAAAATCAAGCAAGAAAGAATGACGCAATTCTTTAGTAACCATAACAGTTAGAAATGTTTTGTTGATTATTCAGTCTCGAGAAATATACTCCATATAGCAACAATCCATATTAGCTATGGTTAATCTTTCCTTCATTGACTTGAAGCCTCTGAGAACACGAAAAATGGTACAACATGGTGGCAGCCACACACAAAGTGGTACAACATGGTGGCAGCCACACACAAAGCGGACCAGTAGGTTTGTTGGTGGCAGCCACACACAAAGCGGACCAGTAGGTTTGTCTGTCTGCTGAGGGCACAGTCCTTCAACTCCACAATTTGCCGACGATGGGGCAAAGTGACCCAATCTGCTGTTGCTCTAGCATTAATGTTGGCCCCGTTCACACAACCACAGATGAATTGAAATGCGCATGTGCAGTTACATTACTTTACCTCTGGCCAAGCATAATGCGTAAGTCAGACAAGTGCACACTAGCTTTCATAGGACCCATTCACATTCGGAAATAAGAGCATTAATAGTGGTGCAAATTCATATGATTGCTGTAATGGTAGGCAATGATTGCGTGTTTCTGCACTTAAATGCATTTCTTTTCATGCCACAACATTGTCAATACATTGCAATAGGGCAGTTGATTTTGAATCGGAGAAGGCGTTGCAACACTTCTGTAATGATCATAATTTTTTTGTGTGCAGATCTTATCACTCCTGTCTTTAAATTGCACTTACAAGGACTCTCAGACTTGCATTCTCCTCCTGGATGAACTTCTCTTTGATAATCGGGAGAAGAGTTGCAATGCTCATACCTTTTGAGTGCTAATATCTCTGATGGAGGTAGGTCTGGATCTATGGTACAAACTCTCTTATTTTGCGAGTGCGAAAGGGGCCATAATCGTCGGTATCATATGCATAAAGGCATTCATTGGATGGCTTCCCAAGAATGTATCTACTCACTATGCAAAGTCTGGAAACAGGAAAGAGATAGGGGCCACACACAAGAGATAGCAGGGTCATAATGTATACGTATATCATCTAATATTCAATCTGAAATCTTCCTGACATATCAGGCCAGGATATGAACAAGAACAAAAACAAAACAAAACATTGAAAAACAAATTCTTAAAAAAGAGGTACAACAAATCTTCTTGAAACATTAACATATAGAAAAGCAAGAGCTTAAAAACACCTGCCACTTTCTTGGCATTAGCCTAAATTTCTAAATGATGTACTCAGAATTCCTGGGAGTTTCCCTTCCAATCTACACTGTATCAAAGCGATCCATTGAGCTAGAAGGGCGTTAATGCTCCTCAAAAGTCATGGAAAACAGTGCTCTTCTCTTCCTCAATTTTCTATCTATTATCAACGGTCGGCATTTTGGACAAGCTTCATAGTGGACACAGGAACCCTTGGTAATGGGATTTCGCTTGTGCGATTTGATAACATCACAACAAATGAGCTAGTTCAAGACATACACAAATGGAAAAAAAAAGAGGCCATTACACAGTTTGCATACAAAATTGAATTGCACAGGACCATGGGTTTTGCAACTTTTGTACAGAGAAAGAACCTACATGGCATTAACAGTTATTGGAACTCACACAGAACATGCCATTAGAAAATCACCTTTGTAATCGACAAAGCACTTGAATGATGGTGGGAGTGGTGTGGTGGGGTGGGGAGGGGGTGGTGGAGGGGAAGGAAGGAAGGAAGGAAGGTGAAAAAAAGGGATGAGGTTCAAAATAGCAGGTGTCTGCAGGAACAGTTTGGGGTGCGTAGCCAATGTACAAAATTGTACAAAACAGGATAGGATATTATACCCGTCATACATTTCTTATACATTGAACCTGATCTGTACTTAATCCAAACATTAATACTAATGAAAGACACTACATCTAACAAAATAGAAGGGACTATGGAAATAGCAAAATGACATTTAACTTTTTCATAAACAGACTGCATGATAAGTAAACCTCAAACCCACAAAATCATTTAAATGAGAGTAAGTGTGGTAACCACCTAATAGTCCACTGTCATGGATCCCCTGCATGAGTAGGTACATCGAGAGATCGGAGTCTGTCGCATTACAGAGTGTAGGATTATGTCTGCGTACGTAGACTACTCAATGAAAACGAGGGTGGGGCGCTGAAGGACGTATGGGTTAATTTGGAGACGGCGTCCTATCCAATTCACTTGCACCTTATACACATTCCAGAGAAAGTGTCATTAGGGGGCCCACGATTAAATTGCATATACTCCAATGGCAATGAGGCTTAAATGAAAATAGGCATGGGTGCATTGTAATTAGAAAACTCATTTACTACCTGGAAGTTGGATTATTCCTCTGATGGCATTTTAGAAGTAGCTCACTCTGGAATGAACCTTTCCCTCGTCTCCTTTCTTTTTAGCACTTAATACTCTCTGAAAATGGCATCCCGATCCATTTTCATATATTTGGGGTTAAGTTCTGCTCGCACTTTCTTCGCACGAAGCAGGACAATCTGTACCACAGCATTCTAAACATTTTAGACTGTTTCAACAGACAGTAAGCTGTAATACCACTGTTCACACTGAATGATTATGGCATGTTTCACTGCCTTTGGACAGCAAAGAGGCTTTTAGGTGAAAGTTGGATCTAGGTGGGATGAAAATCAAAACTGCTGCATGGACAATCAGTTTGTGCCACAGCGCATCTAGTTCCATTAGACTGCTGAACAATACCTTGGAAATGATAGCTACTACCTTTAAAGGGCTAAGCTATTACACAAAAGCTTCTTTTTGGATCCCCTAATGTAACATCTCATTCTTTTCCCCTCCTTCCCCCAAGAAAAAACAAATTCAAAACAAATGAAAAATTCATCAAGTGACTCCAAACTCAGTTTTCAAGAAATGTCTGCACTAAAAACACCTCCATAAAGAAGCAACATTACCAGTACACTAGTGCAGTAATGCACAATCCGGAATAACAACTTGGAAAGTGTTCAATACGTTAAACTTCTCTTGGGGGGATAAAACTCGCCCCTTAAATCACCATCAGAAATTGCAGCATTACAGAAGGGTAACTTGTACCCCCCCCTATCATCCTCTGTCAAGTATACAATGGTCATACATGTACTTTCACTCAAAATATGTTGATTTGTTTTCAGTGATATGTACATCAGTATCATATCCATCAAACATACAGTAAGTTGTAATAACACCTGTAGCAATAAGACCACTACACGCCATAGACTCTCAATGATTGATGCTGGGTAATAATGGGGTTACATACCACTCTGCCATCAGAGAACAGTAGAGGGCAGTACAACATATTTAATCTCTCACAAGTCAATTAACCATGTGAAGCATAGGCTAGATGTTAATGAACTTCAAATGACCTTCTACAGTGATATCTGGGCTGGGGGTGAGAAGACCAGGGGGTGTTTCATGAAGCTGTTCGTAAAGTTATGAACGACTTAAGAACGACTAGTGATCAGTTCTGATGGCTATACTTATCAGAATTTCAATACTTCAGCACAAGAACTGATCGCCAGTCGTTCTTAAGTTGTTCGTAACTTTCAGAACAGCTTTATGAAACACCCCCCAGGTCTTGCAGTGAAGTTCATGCACACTGAGCAGAAGAAAGGCATTATATTACTGAACAAAGTGTATGGATTTGAATGCCTTTCTTCCTTCAAACTGATGGGAAGAGAAGTGATAATGGTATTTTTCATAATTGTTTTAAAAGTGACAAGCATTAAAAGATTACCTGGTACTATCCATCCCTACTTTTGAAAAGTACCTGGGGTCCATGGCAGCACATAATTCACCCCATAGCATTCCCCCTCTTGAGATTCTCTTCTTCACTCACAAGTGGGCTTTAACTGAGGAGGAACCCATAATCTTACAATTGCAACAGGTCACACAAAGACATTGCCTACAGGGAAACAAATTACTATCACCACTGCTATTTTTGTGTGCTGACATAACTTTGCAAACTCCAATAATAACCCAGCAAAAGTAATTAACTTTGGTGAAGGGAGTTTGCAACAAACAGTACTAGCAATAACTTGACTGGAGTTGATAACAACTGAAATAGTTGCAGCTGACTGGTTGTTGCCCAGTCGCAACCATGGAAACTGCAGTCATTCTACATTTCTTCATGGTGTTCAGTGTTTTTGAGAGATAGGGAAACTGACATAAAGAAACAGTTATTCGCATCACTTTATATATAATTAATTTGTTCAATTCATTTTAGTCTTTAAATTCATTAACCTTAATTTCCTAACAACCACTTGATTAGAGAATATCCTGTGAAAAAAAAAGGATTTCACATTCATCTAAATTTGATCAGAGCACTTTGAAATGCACCTGTTGCAGCATGACAAATGGTAGGGGGTTTCTTGCATGCACTGGCGTCAGACTTAACAATCACATGTTATACACTGTCAACTGCTGGTCTTGCTGTTGTCAAAAGAGTGTTCACGCTCATATTTCGTCACCTCTTATTAGTTTGTTTGTTTGTTTGTTTTTGCTTCTATAGCGCAACAAAACATCTCAAATGGCGTAAAGAATTTACTTCACAGAGAAAGCTGCTCGGAATGAAATCCTGTGACATGAAAGCAACAGATCTGAAAATTTCGAGTGAAATCAGACAAATACTGAAATACTTAATGAACAGTCTGAACATCAAATTATCAAACACAACTTAACTACATGACCTTTGATACACTGTAGCTGTCTGTCGTGTTACTATGACATCACCAACACGGAAATATTCCTTTCACTCTTGTATACAAAGAGAACAGATATGCCCTCACTGCATTCATTTAACCCAGCACTTGCAGGAGTCTGATAGGACATGCAGAAGGTCTAGTATGATTTCAAGAACTGGTAGGGAATTGTTTAAGAAGGAGTCAACCTCCTTTCTTCATTGATGATGTGCAATTATACATCATCATACAGATGTACAGTGAGAATTGTGACTTTTACAACAATGTGAAAGCAGTGATACTTTCTATGTTTGAAATGAAGGATTCCTAACATGTACACATGCAAGTGGTGTCAAAGTCAGCTGATCATGACAACTACGCAGAAAAAGTGGTTCAAGACCCTTTTAGATCCTTACTGACATTTGCCTGGTCGCAATACTCTTTAATATTCAGGCAATATCGGTCCAGAATTTCACCTGTCTCTCGCAACAGTCTCACTAAATTCATGGAATATCTCTCTTAGTGGTCTATTCTTGTTTGAACACTTGAAATACTAGATTCTTCCGAGTCCACTAGGGACCCATTTCTACCCAGGCCATCCTGGCAGAAAAGTGAAAAATGTGAGGAAGTTGTGTGTCAAATTCATCCCTTAATTCTAACCACTACAAATTGCAGTTCATCTTTATATAGCAAACACAAAAAGACAAAAACAAGAGCTCATAGCAAGGACATCAGCTTATCACGGAATCAGATATCATATTTAACCAAATCTTAAACTAAGATTCTCAACCACAGATATTAAAACCATCAAATGAACTTACATTTGCACAAATTATACAAAGAAGAATTCCCAAACACCTCGTTCTGCCTACAGCATCGTACATCCAGTGAATCAACAAATTACAATCTTCCAGAAGGTAGTCAAGAGAAAAGTATACATCTGCAATAAAGTTCATAGAATTCTCACAAAACAAAAAGAAATATTTTTTTTTTGTTAGAACAAGAATCTTTTTCAAATATATATATATCTGCTTTCAAGACATATTCCATTCATCAAAACTTCTAGCATAGACTTCCATTATCATTTTGTATACAAATATAGCAAAGTAATGACACTTGGCCAATGCAATGTACACATAGAGACATGCAGCAGACAGATTCAAACTAACATACACAAAGGACAATCATATCCTAACAAACTATATAAAAAAAAAATCTTGCCCTTTTCTATTTTCCCATCACGCAAGTGATGAAAGTGTAGACTCTTAATCACTTCTGTAGAAACGACATTTTTACAAACAAGATTGAAATTTTGTTATTGAGGTATATTATCTGTCACAATGAGAGAAGAAATATCTCAAATATATAAATATATGTAAATATATATATATGTTTGTATGTATCATATATCACATCACTGACATTTCGTAAAAGAGACAAGTTTGCGCAGAGCAGAATAAGAGGCCACTCATGATGTGTGTTGGTAGTCTCCCGTAATGTATACCCTCTCATAAAAATACAAAGAAAAGAAGTTTTCCTTGTACACACATCCAGTGTCTACACTGTCCCCATAACATACAATGAATGCTTCATTGAACACACAGCTTCTTTTCATTCACAGATTTTTACGTTGTTGTTGTTGTTTTTTCTTCTGCAGAGTAATGGCAACTGTCTTACCCCGCCCCCTTTTCCCACCAGTGAACTATAGGGTAATGCAAAAGTTAGTAGCTCTTAACCCTATATTGCATGTTGCTGTCTTGAATAAAAGGCAAAAATCCTACATAAAATAAATCAACATTAACAAGTGAATCATCTGTATTTGTATTTTTGTAGCATGGTAACATTCAGACTATTCACCCTCATAGCTGAAGGTAATTTACAATTGACAGAATGCTCTGACAACCTGCATTTTTTAAACAAGCTATTCCTACAATTTTTCGTTTGGAGAATGCCTCCCTTAATATTGATGAATTCTAGAAAATCTCACTACGAAAAATGCCTTAGCATCGTTTGAACAAGAAAGACGGTACAGCGTTCAGAATCTCCCGCAGACTTAAAACACATGCCTTTAATTTCCACCACAATCTTCTGCTCACAACATCAGACACAACTTTAGATGTAATTTTTTTGATATATCACTAAGAAGACTCTTACACTCATGACATCGTATCGAATCAATAGTTATACTCCCAATTCTTCCTCATTCCACAGGCAGTTATATCAATATGCCAAAACCTCTTTCTTGCTACCACAAAGTCAATTTCAACTTCCTCCTAAAGTAGAAGGTTCACAGGCACTAACAGACCCTAGCGAGCTTGCATTGCTACTGCACTACTACTGTATACGCCATATATTTTGCGAGTCTAAATTTTCGCGAATCGGGAATTCCTGACGATTTCGCGAGTGGTTAAATTGGCAATCGTGGAGTCCGGTACTGAATGGAGAAGAGTACACGTGTACGTCACATTCACATCGGGATCAGAGTCAATATTTTCGCGTGTCTTTAATTTCGCGAATAGCACCTGACTCGCGAAATTCGCGAAAATAAAAACCTTGCGAAATATTTGGCGTATACAGTATCTAATCATCAACAAGTGTGGTTTAGAAAAAAACAAAAAATTGATAACCCAATAACTTTAAGATGCAGAAGGGCATTAACTTGCAAACTTACAAATGTTGACTTTATGCCCTCGTGTCTCTAAAGTGCTGAATTTTACCATGACACAACTTTGCAGAAACAGGCGTAGACTCATAACTAGGAGAGAATGCATTCAAACTCGTTAGGTAGTTATCATTACGTCAACGTGTAGTCATAAATATGTCCAGAAAAGGTCAAAGGCAAAGCTTTGAGCAATCGTCATTAGTTTAGTGCATAATTCTTTTCACTGTCTACCTTCCTGCCTACACATTCTCCATAAATCCCCTCCGAAATGGATGACAGCCTTAGCTCGGCATCATCAAGGCAGGCACAAAGGGGAATGGAGATCATTCTGTCCTTGACATAAGGATGTGCATTAAGGCGGCTGACAGATTGAACCCAGGACTTCTAATTAAAGACCCCTGGGCCAAAACCACTATACCACATCAACAGCATCCTTTTGGTGTATCATTCCCCCTCCAAGGAGCTTTGAAAGATAGGACAGCCCCCTTTTACCATTCTAAATCCCTACAGTGCTATTGGTCCAACATATCACACAATGCAAAGGAAACAGTGAACCTTCATTATAAAGACAAGCCCCTTTTTAAAAAAGGCATTTGTGTGTTTGAGTGATGGGATAGGGAATCCCCTTCCTCACATACAACGTTCATCAGTTCATACACCTATACCATTTATGATATGATTTCTCTTCGAAAGTGAAATTTGGAGTATTTACAGTGTTCATCACGGGAGCAATACAGGATGTTTGCTTGTTTTGGCATATTGTCTGGAATAGTTTCACAGAAAAATGAGAGGAGTTGATATGCACACATTGGCAGTGGATTGACATGGTTTGGCAATAATTCTTGCATGGAATTAATGAATACTAACTGTAATTTCTTGTTCAATTGGAAGATGACTTACTCTCGAAAATGGCTGGTAAAAGTAACAGAGTGACGTGACCGAGTTAACAAATTGACAAATATTTTGTTTTTCTCAATATTTTCACATAAGTTAACGCAGTCTAATGGATAAAGTGTGTTCTGGGCTCTATCAGTGGTTTACTGTTCATCTTATAAGAGATAGTTGCAGCAAGGGCCAAATAAATCAAAAAAAAGTTGGAAAATGTGTTGGACAGTATGTTACCACTTTGGCAGAAAACATTATTATACACATGGTGTCACAATGGTTTTGTGATTAAAAAAAAAAAAAGAAGCGAATGCCCGTCCTAAAGGAACATAACTGGTTGGACAATGCTAGACAAACGTGATAATCCTAGTACTAAAATCTGCACAATAGTCGTGAACTTTGTTGATTTCGTCGCTCTTAGCACACTTGGGGAAAATTCAAAGTTTCATTTGAAGTTGATGGCAATCAATGGCAGAATTTACTTCAGAGTGAATTGTTTGGAATGACAACTCAGGGACATATTAGAAGCAGCTTTGGTGAACACTGCTGCAAAAATGTGGCAAATTTTAAGAAACTTACAACAAAAATCTGAATGGAAATAATATAACGTAAACATGGCATCTGAATGGCAGATACACATTTTAGCTTCACTCACATGTCTTGGGTAGCCCTCCTATATTTGCCTTGTCCGTAAAGTCAGGAAAACACATAGTTTTGTTAGTTTTTGCCCTGTACTCTGAACGATGGAAATGATTTTCTATGTCATGATGACGGTATACAAACAGGTGCCTACTGATGTGTTTCCTTAAAAAAAAAAAATGTAATTTATCATGGATATATACCAAATATGGAATATTTCTCCATTGATGTTGTGGTCATCTGAGACAACTCTGTTGCTGATCGGTGGCATATTTCGACAAATCATTAACATCTTTTTATTATTATTATTATTATCATCATCACCATCATCATCATTATTATCATTATCATTATTATTATTATCATTATTATTATTATTATTATTATTATTATTATTATTATTATCATTATTATTAATTATATTCCGATGCAGTACATTTTTAAATCAATAATCTGATCCTGACGAAGGTTTTACTGCCACATCTTTCACTGTTTATTACAAGTTACCCTATATACTATAAGCAAATTGCTATTGCTGACATCAAATTGACGGTTGATACTTTGTCACTTAATTACTCTGATTTTCAGTTGCTCTTCCACGAAATGAATGAATTTGCTTCATTTTCATATCCAGTCCCATAGCTTCAAAAAGTATTTTGTTTATTCAAATCAAAACAATTAGGCAGGATTTAGGTGGGACTACCTGCCGTATCATGATGGAGACTGTATTTCATTTCAATTTGGGAGAAAACGCTTGATGCCCAACTGCACTCGATCTGCAATATCAGGTCACTCGGGAGCATCGATAACCACAAATCTCTCCTAATACTCTATATATTCGCAGCTGGGTGATGTAATTTGCTGAGGTGCATGCATAAATCTTTCAATTTGGGGGCTAACGTTGACAGAGATTCATTTTTCTGGTAGTAGAAAGCATTTAACATTTTATTGTTTCTGGTGAAATCAAAATTTTTATTGTATTTCTGAATGGAAATATGTAATACTGACAATTGGATCATATTTGCAGCTCTAAAATCTACAGTTATTATAAGTCAAATATGTCACAAATGTACCGCCTGCGGTGGACGGTGGTAGAATCAGCACAACTGTTGCATTGGATGGCAAGATCTTGAATAAATTATGGTCAATTCATTTTTAACATATGGGAAACAGATGGCAAAGCTTTTATGGGAAAGAAGAGGAAATAAGAGCTTACTGTCCTTTTGTAGTCTTTACTTTGATTGACAGAAGGTATGGAATTAATCTTGGTGAATTTCAGCCTGATTCTCAACTTCAAGATTCAAATGTATTTTTAGAAATTGCCTTCATCGTGAGCCGTAATTCAATACTGCACTCATAAAATGTGAAGCACTTCTATAAACTGCAACTCTGAAGTTTGACAAATGTTTCTACAATCAAACATTTCATACGCTCTCAACAAAGAGTTGCTTGTCGAAAAAAAAGTGACTTAATTTTCTTTGTGACAACATCAGTTTATCAATCTTTATGAACAAAAGAAATCACAAAGTAAAATAAAGGAATACCAATAAATGTGCAAAAAGAGGCATACCTTTACAAAACGAAAAATGAACTACTAGGATTAAATCTGTGATGAGATACCAGTATCCCTTTCTTTTCTCTACATCAGACTATCGTACCAGATGACTTATGAAACATATATGTTCCGAATGTGTTCACATCTGACCCATTTATCTTGATATTCAGGTTTTTAAAGCCACCAGGACTAGAAAATGGACTGTTCCCTCCTGCAAGTATCATCATAACTAACAGGCACCACACTAGATAATGGCTAGCTATGCACCACGGCTACAACATGAAGTTTCGGGAATCATTTTTTTTTTTTGTAGTGGTGTCATAGCAGGGGGTCTGCAGGTGCTAAGCACACATCAGCTAGCTGCGCAAAGGAGTTGGATGCAGATGTCTTGCTCGTCTCGTTGCCGTCCCAGAGAAGCCGTCTCCATGGCAACAAGCCCAGTCGCTGGCAGCTTGGACGACTCTGCCGGACTCTGCCCGCATCATTACACCCGCAGAATATACGTAGTGAATGGGGCCTTTCCCTGACCTGCCTACAATCTCCGTACTTCGTCATCGGCTAAAATCGCTCGCCCGTTGCGGTCGTCTGGTAATCCTGGCAAACGATAGCGGTCGAGTTTTGGCACTTGAGTCCTGCAATGCCGGATGTGTGACTCTCGCAACCATAGCAACGACCCTCCTCCCCCTCTTCACACACTGTGATAAAAAAGTTCTATATCGATATGACTATGTACACAATGATTACTTGTTGAATGCTAAGTATTTGCTATGAGTTCTTTCTTGTTCTGCTTCTGCATTCCCCCGTTTGGTGTCGTAAGAAGAGTTTGGTTTGTGAAGCATTCGTCATCCATCCACAGGCTCCCCGAGGTATACCATGGTGACTTCCGTGTTGCCGTAGACAGCGGAAATTGACGGGTACAGCTTCTCATTGGGCAGGCCCCGGAAAGCCACGCCCAGGAACTCGTAGCCACGCTCAAAGGCCAAGTAGTTGTCTTCGCAGTCAAGAATTACCCGGATTTTCTCTCCCACCTGGGAAAAGGGATCAAAGAAGACAATAAAAGATGCAATGAGCATTGACAAGCTACAGCGTGTGTATCAAAATCAGTCAAAGTAAAAATGTGCAACAATTTCATGATGTACATGAGACAGACTATAAAATGGGAGAAAAAAATGAAAGACAAATTGATTGAAATGAGTGTTGAGAGATTATCACGTATAGCACTAGCAGACCGAGTCATGAAATCAAAACCACTTTACTAGGAACAGTATGAAGTGGTTGCATCATAGCAATATTTTGCTAGCAAGAAGCACACATCTGAGAAACAAAATGGAATTTACAAATGATCTAATTAAAGTCTAAATTTTATAATTTCATGAAAACATAACATAATATTAATCAAGAAAAAATTGCTATACCAGCTCCGAAGTGGAATATGACAAGTTGCATCCTTACTGTCATAACCAGAGTCATTGCAAAATGTTCTTCACTCTCCCTCTCTCTCAGTACAGATGAGTTCTACTTCTGTTTACCATAAAAGACAATTTATGATTTTTTTTTGAAATCCGATCACTTAACATGAAACAGGCTTTAAATAAACCTCTCCTTACACTATCACAGCTTATCACAAACTATGGGAGTGTATGACACAAATATCTTCCATTCTTCATATTTTTTTTTTCTTTTTGCCACAGATCAGCAAAAACTCATCATTCCAATACATGACACATACAATGCATGCAAACAGTAATGGCAGGGTGTGAATGCCATGAGTATCTTTTGCATGAGAGATTATATGCGATACAAATTTGATCACGTCAGCATTTCAATATTTACATGCCTCTCCTAGAAACAATTATTTGTCCAACAGCGATCAATGCAATATAACACTGTGAGACATGCAACATGATGCATGATTTCAATCAGACAGATCCATATTTTCATGAATATTTATATGAAGTTTTAGACTCAATAGGCGTTTTCACATCAGCCCCGATGTTTCGAAATAGCGCGCTATTTTCTGACTTGGGAAATTAACCCGATCACGAAATAGCGCGCTATTTGATAACGTGAACACAAATTAGCGCGCTAATTGTATCGCTCTGGTTGAGAAAATTTCTCGAGTCCAACTCGAGAAATTTCTGAAATAGCGCGATAATTGGCGAACTAGCGCGCTATTTGATAATATGAAAACGCCTCAAGAAATCAGCGCGATGCATCCCATCATGCCTAGCGTGTGTGACCCAATCGATCGAGGCAAACTGCACACAAAGCATGAGAAATTTTTGAAAGTGCAAACATTACTGATGCTGTTTGAACATGCTTAGCTGTCGAATTAACTCGAAAAAATTCCGGGCTAATTCTCTTTGGGCTGATGTGAATAAGAAATGAAATAGCGCGCTAATTCGCAATCGCAAAAAATATCTCGAGCTTGGATATTTATCGGGCTGATATGAAAACGCCTAGTGTTCAACTGCATAGTTCTCACTCTTGGAATGCTGTAACCCATACTGTTGCACCTTTAAGAGGTTACTGTCCAATGACTGTGACAATAGGCCCTTTGCACAAAATACCGTGAATTCCCAGCCTACACACTACTGCATGTGTTGGAAATACCAGCACAAATACCAGAGTAGTCTGGAACAAATTTTATGTTGTGTTTCAGAGTGTGTACTATCTCCCCAAGCTCATCATTATGGCACAATATTTTACTGGAAACAAGATGGAGGGGGAGAAATGTGAAAGATGAGAATAAAAAGGGTATATAACAATGACAGACTACATGTATGAACAGGGCACTGCAATGAGGTCTGCTCAAACTGAGATATGGTATGACATCACACATTGATCACAATATTCATCGCAAAAGGTACTGACATGAATCTCATAGCTTTGTTCATAGGAAAAGGCTTCAAATCAGTCAGAAAAGCCTTGTCAAATGGGAATACCTATAAAAATGCAATACTACTGACTATCCTTTGTAACATTAAAAGCGAAACTTCAATGCCAAGAAAGGCGCATCTTACATCTTTGATGGAAGAATTCACAATTGTATTGCTGACAGGGATCAAAGATACTGTAAAAGTGACAAATTTTTGCAGTGTGGAAATTCTAAAGCAATTTGTGTGACATGAAACTAGCGCAAGAATTAAAAGCACACATTTTTTTTTTTTGCTTTTTACATATGACACAATATCATATTCTGATTCTGCTGAAGTATAAGTCCATGCAACTATCCTACAAATATTTACTTGCAAGAACATTTTCACTCGGAAGAAAATTTTCACTTTTACAGTTAATCTATATAATACAAAATTTCTGACCATTCTTTATGTCCCTGGATTTAGTACATCATATAGTCAGTAATTATCTAATACTATAATTTCCAACCATTGCTTCCACGTTAGTCCATGTTTTAATTGATAATAAAAAGAATTTGATTAAAAGTGTTATCTAGAGGAGATGTGAAGATGTTAATAGCACTGTGCACTGCTGTAAGACTTTTAAGGTATATCAAGAAAAACATATGGATATAAAGTTTTTCTATGTGTACCGTAAAGGACAAGTTCACCTTCATAGACATGTGGATTGAGTGAATGCAGCAATATTAGTAAAATACATCATTGAGAGTTTTTTTAGGAAAATCAGACAACCTGTTCAAAAGTTATGAATTTTTGAAGTTTCTGCACAGTCACTGCTGGATGAGAAGACTACTACAGCTTGTGATGTCACATGTGTACAATGATATAAAGAAAATATAAAGAAAATTCAACATATTTTCACTTTTCTCACTTAATAGAAGGTCACCTGACTTGCCTCTTTCAGAAGTCAAGGGGAATAATATTACCCTTAACAAATGTCAGTGACAAGTCAAGAAAATGTATGCTTTTTCAGAAAGTAAAATTCTGTGAAATTCTCTTTACATTTTCCTGATATCGTTGTACGCAAGTGACATCATACACTGAAGTAGTCTTCTCATCCAGCAGTAAATGCGCAGATACTTTACAAATTCATAACTTTTGAACGGACTGTCAGATTTTCCCCAAATGTTCACTGACGCGTTCTACTAATATTGATGCATTCACTCAATCCACATGTATATGAAGGTGGACTTGTCTTTTAAAAGTATGTATGTGTGAATATATGTGTGTATGTTACATGTCTGTGTGTGCGTGGGGGAGGGGGGGGTTGTGGATACACATACGTGCAGAGACTCCAACCCCAAGCACCTGCTGATCTGGAGATTCTCCTGCCCGAAACCCCTAGCAAACGGGAGACTCCAAGTTGATGTGTGCGAAGCGCGAAGTTCCTAGGATTCTAGATGTTCTCTGGTGCTATCTAAGGCTTATTTTTTCAACATACGATGGAAATAAATAAGAAATCCTTTCCACCGGGAGACACAGAGCCAGGGTGGGAGAAATCAAATCTCAAACGGGAGAACGGGAGATTGTGCAAAAATAGGCTTTCGGCGGGAGATCTCCCGTCGAAAACGGGAGAGTTGGAGTCTCTGTACGTGTGCACATGTATATCTGTATGGAAAAATTGTCCAGAAAGAATGCTAAATGCTTACTTTAATGATAGGAGCAGGTGCATGCCTAATTGTGCATGATACTGCAAATCCAACTATTTTGTATGACACACTCATATGAACCAATGTTAGTATGTGTGTGTGTGTGTGTGTGTGAGTGTGTGTGTTTGAATATAGATACAAAACATGAGGGGCTTGTCTGGAAGGAATGATAAATGTGTTTGATACAGTAGGGGTAATACACCCCTTGATTCTACACGATTAATCCATTTATTTTCGATGACACATTCTTGTAAATCCAATAACACACACACACATATACACACCATGTGGTCATTACATACTGCCAGCCATGCAGTCATGCGTACAGTTTTTTCCCCCCGTAATTCACTGTACGCAGAGTGACTGCTCACAGCAGAGTACAATATTGGCACGCACAGCAGGCTGCAATAGATTATGTGTGCACGCTGGCACGACTCCTTTGAATGAGGTTGGCGTTGCCATGTACCAATCAATGGCTCCGAACTATGTAATGAGACGTATGGACCACAACCAACACCACCAAAAAAATCCCCCGATGGTATATTATGTACATTTTCTATCTCCACAGCGTCCTTCCCTCAAAAAAAAATTGCTTTCTACATGAGCAAACCATTTGTTGCAATGGTACAACTGTATATTCCAGCTGAATTATAACTTTTAATCCTTTCTATAATGCCTGTCAAGATATTGTCATAAATCAATAGTGAAACATACTTACTTTAAATAATTATCAGTTTTTAAGATAATTAAGATAATTTAAAATAAATCAAATCAAATCAAATCAAATTATGCATAAAAAACCCCGAATCTATAAATGCATCTTTGGTAAACTCAAACTCTGGTAAATTATGGGCTGTCTTTATTTCATCACTCAAGAAGGCACACACATACGTCACACATGTTTTTCCAACCTCAAACTCCGATTGCTTTTTCTGTACATCTGCTAAGGTAGATTCTCTCGATAAAAACATTAGCTTTGTTGTTTTCTTGTGTCACTGAGTATATTTGTTCATTTCATATCACACAGATGAAAAATACTCCTCCTTGAATACATCATGGTATTGCAGCTGTATTTGTAATATCTGTCAACAAAAAACTGAAAAATCTCAGAAATGCACTATGGTGATACTGGCTGACATCATTCATTGACACGCAAAATTATCTGCCAGCAGATGGAGATGAGAAAGAGGGGGGGGGGGGGGGAGGGGTAAAGATGGTGGGAAGGGAAAAAAACTCTTGCATGCTGGGTGATGATTTGGAGGATTAATTGCACCGCGACCTTCAGATGAACCCCATGATGGCCCTACCTGTGTAGGGGTCTTGCATCAGTGGAGAGAAGAGAGGAGAACAGGGAGGACAGAGTGGAGAGGGATGGGGCAGGGAAGAGGGGGAGATAGAGGAGCGGAGCGGTGGATCACCGTGCCATACCAGGTCATGTTTTCGCAATCTGAGGAGTGATTTCTAGCGGGGGGGACGGAGGCGTTAGTCACCCTCATCGTGCTTGTCATCGCAATCATCCATCCCATCATCAACCCCCGTGGTGGTGGCGAAGATGAAAATCGAGAAAACATCCACATCTTCAAGTGTCCCGTATTACGGCCAATCACTCGCTTTTTCGCATCTTAACCCTCATCCGGAGATCACTTTCATCATACTATTTTGGACGCTGTGTTCCCAACTGATATTTGTCTTGATTGCCCGACAGCTACACTTTGTACCTTGCACTCGCTCCACAGCAATGTTCAAAACAATCTATTTAAAATGACCTTTCCTTGTTTTTCCTTAATATCCTCTTGTGAATAATCCAAATTTCACATTCTGCATACGTGCCTAGACAGAGATATATGTGAAATATGCTGGAAAATTGCAAAATAACAGATGAAGTCATTATAAAATGTAAGCAATAACTCATAATAAATCAAAGTGACTGGTTTAATACAAAAGATATTTCTGAAACAAAATTTCTGCACTTCTAGTTTTATTTTATTTCTGATAATTTTACAGCTTTCAAAAATATCACAGTTGTTCTTTTCATAAGGTTGACGATGGCTTCAGAGTTATATGTGTACTATATACTCACTGCATTTGCCCTATCAAGCACTGCTACTTTAATGTGTTACTCATACACTTAAAGTTGATCATTCTACTCGAAAGGATCTTTTCCTGAAGAGTGGGTGTCAAAATTCTAACAGCATTCATCACACAAAAATGGGTCCATAGTAAAAGCTTGAAATTTCAACATAAGTTGTGCATATACCACAACATCTCATGTCAGGGCTTTCAAGTACCACGAGGTATCTACATGAGGTACAATGTATCTACATGTACAATGATTCTGACAAAGTTAGAACATGTCTTAATTTGCAACTGATTGACAAATTGCCCTACATCGATGTAAATATTTGATTAGTCAATCAGTTGTAATGAAAACATCTCGACGAAAGAATTTCATGAATGTGTTAATTTGTACTTAAAAGAATTAATATTATTCAAATGCAAGATTGAGAGTCAGATTGATGTAGACAAAAGATCCAATCCCCCCTCCCCCTTTCTTATATCAAATGCAACACTCAGAATCAATTTTGCTGTGAATGGGATGGCTTCCAATTGCGACATACTACCTTTAAGGTAGCCCAGGTGGTGTTAAATGTCATATTGGTCTGGCACATTTGATCCTTAGTTGAGAATCATGTCTTTGGGGTATTACCTCTTCCAAATTACTCCCTGGATGATGCTTTGTAAATAACAAGAAAAAGAAAAAAAAAGAGAAAAAAAGCATCACAGGTAGGCCCTACATGTAACACCATAGGCTAGGGGAATATAGGACACTTACTGAAATACAGCCTAGCGAGAAATTAGAACACGGAAAGTCAGTCATAAATGAAAAGAAAAACTCATTAATGATCTGTTGAAATGAACTGGAACATATAGTGCCAAGGGGCTTTAGTTTTTCCGTGATTTCATTATCATTGTGATTTCAATGAAATTATTCCATATCTCGCTCACAAAACTGTTCTGTTGTAGAAGCAATGATTGTACGGGAGTAGAGAAACACAGGATGCAACATACTGATCAGCCTGACTCTCGGGAAGATGAAAAATAAAGTACTTGTACTGTCTTTACTTCCACAGGAGAAGCTGTAGACAAAATACTGAAATTTCTAGTTCTCTGCATTGTTCTGCCAAAGAATTCAGAATTTGAACCACCTTTTACTTCCCCCACAAATGTAGACTCACATGACTTCATTCAAGAACATGGATAAAAATTTCTGTTAAAGAACATGGATAAAATATTTTTTGAAGGGGCTTGAATTAAAAAATAAGAAAAGATTTGACTACAGAAGATATTTTGACATGGACTCTGTCATGTGACCTGATCGCAAGTTCACAAAATGTTTTTATGAGTTGAAGTCCATTAATTTGACTCTTGATACAGATTATCTAACTGTCTGCCTGATGACAACGTCGATGAAAATTTCATCTGGCAGGCCAGCTTTGCAAGAAGGGCATGATGAAAATGCATGATGTCCCGATGAAGAGGCTCAAAGTGCTGGCTCTTGAATAATGACTCACCATGCGTGCCTGATGGCATGTTTGTTCCTTAAAGACTTAAACTACAAAAAATCCTGGAAGAAATCAGATGCTGATTTTATCACTCATTTTTGTTCTTTTTTTTGTCCAGCAGCAAAATCAAATTTTGAAACATAGCAAACTAGCAGTGGGAAGTAAAATTCCTCTTCCCACAAAAAGAAAAAGAAAAAGAAAAAGAAAAAAAAAGAGCAGTCTCTTGCCCAATGTGTTAACCAAATGCACATTAGTCCCACATATGCATATTTGTGTTAAGCAAACACACTGAATGAATGACATAAGCTCACACATCCTGCAAACAGCTTTGATTTTGCTTACTCAATGACGTCAATGTCATGATCACAGAGTAGACATCTCTTCAAGAATACGGCCGAGGAAAAGGAGTAAGTCCATACGACAAATATTAATTGGTAATGACTTTCTATAACAGTGGCGTTAACAAGGAAAGGAAAAAGTCCTCTGTGATCTGAATATGATAGCATTAAAATGATTGCAGAATTTGACTGCAAAATGGTTTTTAAGGACCATTTTAACATTTCAAAGTACATCCATAATCAGATAGAGCAAAATAAAACCTTTACAGTGACACCTCACTTTTACAACAAGAGATAATCTAGAAGTTATGATTAAAGATATCCCATATTTAATTCTATTTTCTTTCAAGGATGGAGTTAATTCATTTTGCGATCAAACTCTTCAATATATAATCCTCCCGGGAACTCCCCACCCATCCTGCCATTATCCACCAAAAGGCTGCAAGTCTCTTTATTTCTAACACCACGATGGAGAATGTTGGTATTTACTCATCTCAAGATAGACTCATGATTCATGTTTGCCTGGTGAAGCCCTTGGGTCAAATCAAAAAAGAAAGAAAAGAAAAAGAAAAAGAAAAACACGGATCAAGAAAAATGGATCGCAATCAATATTCAGATGACTTGCGTCCCGAGGGGATGCTCTCCGAGGACGATGAATGTCATACCACTTCCACATTGAGCTGACATCCTTCAAAAGAAATGTTTTGGCAGATTCCTCCAATTCAAAGCCCACCCCTCCCTCCTCCCCCTCCCCCCAGGCCACATCCCACCCCCAGGTCCTCTTACATGTACAGCCAGGGCATCTTCCAAGAGTCCCCAGGCCTTTCTATCTTGCCTTCAGCCCATCCGCTGCCCCGCCCCCAGCTGATTTTCCATGAATTTGGGAGATTAAGGATGAATCACAGCATATTAGCGACTACATTTTTTTTTTCTTCTCCATCTTCTTCGTCATATTCACTTAGAGAGGAGTAGGAAAGACATGCGGGGTGATGACTGCGAGTTGGAAAGAGGCTTGCGATAAGAATGCCTGGATCTCTGAATGGTTTTCGGCTTGCGTCTCAGCATGAAAATATGCCAGCGATATGACGTAAGTGCACAGTTATGGATTTGATGGATTCGCATAGCTAGAGTGATCTCACCACAAAATCATGCCCATTTGAATGTCTAGCACGTGTGTTTAGCCAAAACATTTGCGATCTAATGCCAGGTGCCATCCATCCCGAAATAAAAAATTCTAAATGATCATGTGTGTATGTAATACTTAAAGCTACAGTGGGAGTTAGTTGTGTTTACATTCCTCTGTTTCTGCTCCATTCCTTTACCTAACTTCACTGAATAGAATTATTGCAAATTTCACTGAAGAGACTTTTTTTTTTATTGCAAACTTGGGGAAAACTCCTCAGCAATCCTCTTCTGTAGGTTGATTGTTTTGACTTCAAATGCTATCATACAACACACAAATTTCACGGTTGTAATGGTCAGTAATGACTGACATTACTGTATGATAACCACAATGATAATGCTGTATATAACATATGCCATATACAAATTACAATGTACTTTGTTGCGTTTTAATTTTTTATGAATGTCGCGAGTCAAGTACTATCCATGAATGTTAAAACATGGGAAATTATCAATTCTGATCCCGACATGAAAGCAACGTGTACATGTACATTTCTCTGTCTCTGCTGTACTCCATGGTTGCAAATTCAACCATGTGTTAAATTGTTGGTTCTTGAAAAAAAGACTCACTAATTATGGCACATACAGTATGAAAGTCTCTCTTTGTTATACAAACTTAATTGAAGCTTCTTACACTGAGTACGAATAATTTCAGCACAAGGGAAGATTGGATGAACATGAATGTACCGGCATGTCACTGAAACAGTGTCAAGTACGTGTGTGTGTGTGTGTGTGTGTGTGTGTGTGTGTGTGTGTGTGCGTGTGTGTGTGTGTGTGTGTGTGTGTGTGTGCGTGTGTGTGTGTGTGTGTGTGTGGAAAGCAATATAGAGAAAGAGAGAAAGAGGGAGGGGTGCTAAGAAGAGAGGGAGGGATAGAGAGAAAATAAGACTTCCTCATTGCGATAATGACGGTCTCACACCATTGCTTGCGTCGAGCTTGACTGATGTCGCTGGCGACGCGAAAGGACGGAATAGGATCCCAAGTTTCGCCCTTCGCCATTTATTGGATTAGGTTGGCGAGTTTGATTGTGCCTACCCAAAATATCCTTTGGGAAATTGTTAGAGTGGGCAGCCTTTGTTCTTGGCAAATACATCAGCCTCACAAGCTGAGTTCCGTATTATTAACTGAACATTACCCTATGTTTTTTATCCGCTGCGATACTACACGTATATAATGCATTTGCATTGACAGAGCTCTGTAAATTATTTACTGCTCTCTGAATAACTATGTAAAGAATAATGGAAGGCCTTCACCAGTTTGAGCTTATTGTAAGCAAGTGGCAATACATTGTATACAGACTTTTGTCACTATGACAACAGAACTCACTCTCATAGCTCATAATATGAGTTCTGTCATGGAAAGTTCTCCCTGAACTTTATCAGTCAGAGCCAAATGTAAGACTTAATGCACATTTCTCACAATACAAAACAAAACAAAAATTTAAACCTTGTTTGGATTTAGTTAAAGATAAGGATACATGAATTTTGTGAATTACACTTGCGATAATTCCAATATTTCTCAAAATGGATTATCTTTTGAAAATAATATCACTAATAGCCTCATCAAATTGGTAACTCAGTATTTTTTTATGCATATCTTACAGTGGAGAAAGAGAGGGTAGAACTGGTTGAATTCATTACACATCTGCACAAAAATCTGAAAAAAATACTGAGATTTGCCAATTAGAAATGATCGCTTTCACCTTTTTACATACATGTGTTGCCAATCTAAGGACTAATAAAAAATACTTAATGAAGAAGTTTCTAATAATTCTGCAGCTGAAATAAACAATGGTATAGGGCCCTCAAAAATAATAAAAATGTAGGCCCTGATAATATTCTAATCTAAAATAAGTTTTTATTTAAGGTTTTACTTCACTTGTATGAAACACTGACAATAAATATCAAAAGTTACAGTAAAATGATAAAAAGCACCTGACGACAGCAATGTGTTTTCCGGGACTGGATAGGTTACAAAATTATAGAGTTTCATCAGCGAGTAAAGTGAGTGCCTCTGTGGTGTCTTGTGTAGTGAGCTAAAGAGGAACGACATGGCAAACTTCAAAGGAAAATCCAGAGCTCAGCTGCAGAATGTGTACAGAGATGTAGGAGGCAAAAACCTCGCAACCCAAATCCTCCGATAACTTCACAGGCAGCCGATCAGATCGTGTGTCCACTCCAAATTTCTACTTCTCATCCCAGCAGTGATGTCCACTCATTGCCCTCAGGACATCTCTGAAAGTGGTCATCACTGACCATACACAATAGGAGCATCCACATTAGAATTACTTGTACTATGGTATTCAATTCCACAGCTTGTCACTGTTCTCATTGGCGAAATAGCACAGTACTACTGCAGTATTTCAGTTGGTACTGTTTGCATATTTCCAAAATAATGTTGTATTTCTTGCAAAAAAGTACACCTTTCCCAGGTAAGTACCTTGGTATGGTACAGGGATGATATAAATTATTCAAAGAACTCCAACAAAAACACCCAAAACAAACTCACATTTTTACACATTTTACACAAGCGCCATGAGCATCTTTTTGATGGACTGTTGCACTATAGAAGTATACACTATTATTATTCTCATCTCCACACATTGGCATGTACAATGTATGTATACATATATTTATCTTTCTTATTATCATTATTAAAGTTATTATTATTGTTATTATCACTATTATCATTATTATTATTAGTAGTAGTATTACTATCATTATTATCATCATTCTACCTCTAGCATGTTTTTGTGTGAAGGCAGCTTCCCGTTCCAAACATTGCTTCATACAGTAAATGAGGGCTGCATGTACATGGTGTGCAACACTTTCAACTGTATACAGTTGTACCTTCACATGAGATGCATTGTGCAATGACACATGAAATTTGGCAAGTGCCTGATATCAAGTCCACTTTCCATGATTAAAAAATGAATAAATAATATGAATGTCTTCATGTATAGATGATTGGAATCAACTTCCAACTCCATAGAAGGTACAATCACATACATGTATACTGGGTGTAGTTTAGCAGAATTTCAGAAAATTAGAAATGTTGCTATGGTGACTGGTATGCCTCCACTGTATCGCATTATACTCCTAGTAGGTCTATGTACAGTACATATGTACATCTTGACAATGTGTGGTACTTAATTGGACAGACCTTTGATCCCATACTCCACAACTTTCCCCAAATAATCACTTATCTAGTAATATTTATAATACATTTTCATGACAATATTTTGAGCCACATCAAAACAGAAAAAAATAGCAAAAATTTTACCATTTTAACTTGACCTTTGACCCCTTGGATCAAATCTTTCAGAACAGAATTGTGTGGCAGTGCATGACAATTTATATATATGCATACTGTAAAAATGGAAATTTTTGATGTGTTGAAATTTTCGCGCATTTCGCGCAACCAGAAACTAGCAAAAAAATAAAAGCATGCAAATATTTTTGCTTGCTATGTTCCAATAGTTGATGTCTTGATTCCACAGAATTAAAAACACGTGAAACTCTTCTTACCCAGCCGAGCACCAAAAATTAGTCACGCAAAAATATCCACTTTTACAGTACATTGAGTAATTACCAAGGTATAGAGAAAATAGTGTAATTTCAGATGTAAGCGGTATATTTTTAGCATAAAAAAAAAGAAAAGAAAGAGTAGATCTTTGACCCTATGACCTCAAAAATTCCAAAGAATCATTGTCAGGCAATACATGCATATCGTCACTGGGGCGACAAGACCTTGTATAGCTCTTACAAAATGTCAAATAATCAGGAGAGCCAAAAAACATGGTGGCCAAAGCACTATACCGAATGGGACAGCCGTTCCTTCGTCATGCCATGGTGGCTTCATTTTGGGGGTAAAACAACTAGGATTTGGACAGGACATCACTTAACCGATTATTTGACCACGAATGCAAAAAGGTCATTTTCACCAAAATTGCGGATACAAGGTCTTGTCACCCCAGCGACGATATCAGTAATGCACATACTTGTCTCTCACTTCAAAAGTCATAAGTGGCATGATATTATACTAAAGGCTTGATGATCAACTACAGGTGCATGTATTCATCCAGGAGATAATTAAAGGCTAAAACTTTCTGCATTGCTACAAACTAATCTAAAAAAAAGATACATCTTATGAATTCAAAAAAAAAAATCTTCAGTAGGCTACTGGTAAATGCTAGAGACTTTATATTTAACTTGATAACAGATGTGAGGACTGGGAAAAGTGTGCAAAATGACTGCCACATCTCTGTATCGCTCCCTTCAATAAGAGGCGGACTTGAAGAAACTCCAATTAGACGAATACAATGACGGCAGGTGCTAGCTGGTTTACAATGCCCACACATACACACTCATTCGCCATTTCATCCCTGCTGGCAACTGGCTACTAAATGAGATATTTGATGTAGTATTCTATAAATTCCTGGGTGGGTTAAAGGCACAATCTAGGTTGACAACAGCAGGCTTAAGCTTCGCTATTTAAGGAAAAGTGCACTGTAGATCCCTCGTAGTATCACATAATGGACTGACAAATATTGGCACAACATCCAATAGGTGAGAAATAATTGACCCTCACCCTACCGACACCCTTTCCCCGTCATTTTGATGGCTTGTGAAAATATGACACTCCACTTGCAAAAGTGATGAATATAAATTGCCCGGACACACGAGGGCTGATAAAAATGCACTCGCTTAAGGGAGCCGACATCATGAAATATATCTTTAGGGGTGAGAAAGGCATCAAAATTCCCTTACACTGTGTCCCCGAAAGGCCTGCGTGCAAAACCTGTTTCCACCAACAATCAATTAATTTTGGGGGCAGGATCGCAATCGATTTGTGAGGCAAGGAGTTTATGCTGCATTATTGACAGAGTTGAAGCCCTGACTCACATCCAGTGGCAACTGAACAATCTTAAAGGGACATTACACTCTTACCCCCTCTTTTTTTTAATCTTTTTGTGTGAATTCAACCATGTTCTTTGCTATGCAGTCATTGCTGTGACTAAACTGTAGTCACTGCTACTAGTGACCATAACCTGCTCAGAGTATTGTGCAAAAGTGCATTTTGTTCTGAGTCAACACACTGCTGGCAAAGAAAACGTACACAAGGAAGAAAACTTGAGGTGACGCAAGCTGCACACAGGTTTGCATATATTCTCCACCATTTTAGATTTCTACTAGGGAATTATTTGTTGCTGAGAAAGTGTCCCCTTTGAGAAAAATATCACTCTACCAGGTGGGTACAAAAAAGGAATACTAAATTGTACAAGTGTACTTTCTTATGATCTTTGAAAGGGGAACAATTTAAATCATGCCAATGACGCACTTAAATAAGAGTGAACTCCCGCAGCTAATTTCATGAGGGGTTTGAACTGCATGCATGTGAATGTTGGTCGTCATCCTTTTCCATAAACAATGCTCTTTATACTTCTTGATGTGTCAAGCCCACATGCTGGACTACCATAATAGCATACCAAATTTGCACAGATTGCTTTAAAAATAGCACCCACAGGTAAGCGACGGCATGAACTCCCGCTCGAAATGAACAATAGAGGGCAATGAACTGGAAGAGCGGTGCCGGGAGACCGCTCCTTGCTAACGACCTTGTTGCATGCAAAGTAATGATAGTGGGGAGAAACTCCTACAGAATTTATAATCTCTTCCAAACCTACATTACAAAGGGGTATGACGACACAAAGCAAGTTCTTGGCATGCCAAATAAAGGGTCTCCACTCCAATTCTTTCTTTATTCTTTACATATGCCACTTTGAACTGGATAATACAAAGCACTGAAATATTATGAGTTCCTATGAAGCAAGTGCTGCATATAATACAAGAATATCGTGAAACACGAACTTTATGCATACATAGTTGACTGGAATTATGTATAATTGCAAACGTGATGAAAAATGGAATTAATCATCCCCTCCCCCCACATATACTGCAGCTTTAAAGGTCAGAATATGTGTCGCTGCTGGTAGTGTGTAAGTAACCTATTAGTCATGCTATACACTGAGAAGTGGACAGTTGATAGAGGTTGCTGAGAGAGAGAGGTGAGTGAGTGGAGTGGGAGATAAGGTGTGATATACAATGTGCTACATGTGTGAGGCACCATCTATAGAAGAGGTAGGGGAGAGAAAAACAGTTTGAAAACAGTAGGGGTGCAACAGGGGCACAGTGTAGCAGGAAAAATCAATAATTAAAATATTGCTTAAATGCTGATGATATGAAAAATGACAATAATTGCATCAAATTTGTCTGTTTTCTGCGTCATCACTAGTTTGTTTCTTTCCTGTTGGCAAGATGTACATAACATATTCCTGATCAGTGTTTACCACAGATAAAGAATAGTAACATTGCTCAGCTCAGAAATTGAACATGAATAACAAACAAGGGACTAATTGATAAACAGAATGATTTAATAGTTTTGAAAAAAAAGACAAAGAAGTCAGAATTGGAAGCTAGAAACATAAAAAGTAAATGTTTGCAGCAAAGAAAACTCAAGGATCATATGAAATTTCCATATGATGTATATGAGTGTGCGAATGCTTTGGGGAAATATCAAAATATTTTGCTCAGCATGCACTGCAAATAATTTTGATGACAGCAACAAAAGTGTATGAATGACGATATCCAAACCTTACTGCAGAGTACAATGTGGGGAAAGCAGCAACTACACATACAGGTGCAGAAAGCAGCAACTACACATACAGGGGTGGATCCAGGAATTCTGTAAAGGGAAGGCACCTTTACAAAATTAAAGGGAGGTGCACACCCCCTCCCCCATTTCTTCTTTTTATCTATCTTGTTTTAACAAAACATAAACAGGGGGCGCGCGCCCCGTGCGCCCCCCTCTGGATCTGCCACTGACATACTTGTGCAATCTTCACATTTAACTATTTTAATTTACACTACTAAGCAGGTGTTCGAAGCACTGGAAGCTTGTTTCTTGCATAATCATCAAAATGGAATGAATCTAAGCATGAAAAGCTCTGAAAATCTACAATGTAAGAATCACATTATCCTTTGGAACTATGCTTTGTACAAAAAAAACAAAACAAAAACACTGCACACGTACACGAACATGTAAAGGAAAAAGAAAGACTATTGATATAGAGCAAAAGGAGTGAGAGAGACGGATGGAGAAAGAAAAAGAATGTAAGAGAAAGAGAGAGAGAGAAAGGAGAGAGGGGAGGGGTGTAATTGTATTGGGTAGGATGAAAAGACCCGACTGAGAGGCTACTGCACGCATGTGAATACAATCGTGCCATCAGGTGGGATAAACAGTCCCAATGTTGACCTCCGCTTGGCCCTGTGCATCAAGCGGCCCACTTCAAGCATGCCTGGAGCACCACGAGAACTAAAAACCAGAACAGCTCTGCTCTAATAACCTCATTAGTCCCTCACAAACCACAGCAAAGACAGAGGAAAACAAAAGCAGTAGAAGAAGAAGAAAAGGAAGGAGATGAACATACAACCTCTCTAGATTCTTCAAAGCAGTGGATGTAGTGGGTTCAACCGTATATATCAGGAATGCCTGATAGCAATGTGGCTGCGTGCCTGTAATAGCCATCTCACTTAGATGTGAACATAGGGGAATCTCGCTTCGTCATTACGGTGCATATGAGATGCCTTCGTGAGTCAATCACTTTAGCATTCATTATCCCGGCATTATTGAGAGAGTTGCAGCCACTAACACTCCAAATCCCCTGGATTGCCCTTCTATGAAGCTAGAAATTCTCTTTTATTAGATTTATTCTAGCTGGGAAGTTATCATTTTGCTATATCGCACGGCTAGATAGATATTCTCACTGCCCCAATATACCACTGAAGTCATATTTAGTATGAGGAAAGATTACCTTCAACCTCAGAGAAGGAAAAAAGAAATGAAGCAGAAATTTCAGCCTGTTTGATCAACATTCTTTAAAAATACTTGTCTCCAAGTCCCAAATTGCTTGTCTTTATCACAATATTAACATTCCTTTTTTTGTATTCCCCCCAAAAAGAGCAAGCTAGAAACAAACCAAAATGAAGTGGTAACCCTCTTTTTTTGTTATACATCTCACGTTAATGTCTATTTTGAGGTACACTGCGCACACAATTACAAAATCTCTCCACACTCACTCTTTTCACAAATGATCGAACACCCACGCAACTCTAACCTCCATTTCTCATCCAATGAACTAACCCCCCCCCCCCCCCCCCCCGGAGACTAAAAGGCATCTCATAAAGGGCTCCCTCACATGCTGCCGACTTGATACAGCCATCTCTCCGCAGAGGCAAGGGAGCGGCTCAAGGTCGAACGCTCGATGAAAAGACGCTCAGGTGCCGCTGCATGCCGACCCCCAGCGAAGTGCGCTCTGCTGGCATTTCCAAAGTGGGTCAACTCCGGAAAATGAATCTCATTATGTACGATTGATCTTAAGGTACGCTCGGCTCGGCGCGGAAAGTTCTGGAAACGACATAAGCTCGTGCAGTGACACGCTTGAAAGACGAGCTGACAATCTGTTTAGCCTGTGTGCAACAAACATCTTACAATTGATCGCATTTGTTGCCACTCTCACACATCATAAATGCATAAGAGTTGCTTCGTCTTATGTCCTACTGTATTACAAAGTACATGTATATGTCAGTTCTTGTGTAGCTTGAACAAGCAAACGCACAGTCTAATCCCTGTGTGAGTTTGGAATTTGACATTTTCTCTGTTCACTTCTCTTTAACAGCTCCTGGTAAACCATCTTGGGGAATACAAAGATACAATAGATACTAAAACTGAGGAAACAGAAATGAAACATATTTGTAAATATTTGGGTTAATAAATCATTAAATTGTGTATTCGAAAGACAATACACTCCTTTGATTCAAAGACATGGTAAACTCCCAGAATGTAACAGATTAGTACAGCAGTCCTTGAGTTCTCTTCCCTAGATTAAATTTATAATATAAGGCGAATTTACAGTTTAATGTACATTTTAATGGTGCAACATAAAGGACAAGGTCAGTGATAACTATTAAAATGACAGTAAACAAAAATAAATACCTCATTAAAGAGATATATGTACAGTTGTATAATCACATCAAGGTAATACAGCACTATATTCCGTAATATTACCAGGACATGTTCTCATTAAAAATCTACTGTGAATGCAAGGGGTAGTATATCCCGCACTGACTTTTCAATCGTACACACACGATGTACACAGAAAGAGCCAAGAAAACAATCCTTTTTGTTGTTGTTGTTGACGTTGTCGTTGTTGCTGATGAAACAAGCCTTCATATTTGGAACCGAGATATAAAGGAAGGCAATGCCCACTTGAAAATATGGCAATTGTTAACTCTTTTAGTTTTATATATTCCACAAAAGCTAATTTGGGTGTCCCCGATGGAAGAAATCCTAATTAGGCTAATCAAGTGATTTGCTGCTTCTCAGAAAAGTAAATTCCTCAAGCATAGCTTTAAAGAATAAAGTTATAAATACCCACGCATGTTTCCATGAACCTACACAATAAAGCATTCCATACGTAAATGGAAAGAAAAAGAGATATTCGGAATCAACATACGTGTAAACCACATGGAGATGAAAGTTGTTTAAAGGTACATGCAGTGTCTTTAGATGCTTGTTCATAAACTGTGCCGGAATTTCATATTGGAATGCATGGAATGTGCCTTGAATCCATTGATTTGCTTCCATCATGTCTATCTATAGCCTGGAATGCACCAGCCTGCATAATCATCAAGCGTAGGCCAACAAATTTGTCATATCTCATGAATCAAATATCACATATTGATTGACTCCTTCTCAGCGATGTTTGCCGTGGAAGTGGAAATTGACTTGCAGTCTCGTATCGTCATCGTTATCTGACAGACACTCTCGTCTTCTCGTTGTGGAAAATTGAGTGAGGGATGATGATGAGGGGAAAAAAAAAAATCGAATACAACCTGCCATTCTTGCAATGAATGGAATCATATTTCCGGTTGGCTGATTCCGCATTCTGAATATAATAACCATTTTCCTTGCTGATCTTAACGTGCCGGCGGGAAGGCTATTTCCTTTCTCCTTTGAATCTCACAACGTTGCTCCTGGGCAGAACTGGCTTGAAACGTAAAAGGCATGCACTCCACGGAGAATTGTCATCTGCAATAATCTTCTCTCATTTATATGTGTGTTATGTTGAGAATTATGGTCCCCTTTTTACTGCCTTCTTTTTCTCCCCCCCCACCCTCCCATTAACTTTATTTTTCTCATTAATAAATATCTGTAATTTTCAGCCTTCCCTGGGAGCCATTGTTCTCTCTTCCCATGCTCTAACCACACTATTTCCTGATATTTTTTTTTTGTCTTCTTGACTCCTATTTCTCTTGAGATTTTGGGACTGACGCTACTTCTCTGCACGTCTGTCTGTGAGAGAGATGCAATGTTGATGGATAAAGGATAAATAAAGCAGTGGCAAATGCGGGCGGGGGGAGGGGGCGCACTGGGCGCATGCCCCCTTTAATTTCTTGGAAAATAAAAGAAATAAAAAGAAAAAAATGAAAGGAGCGCCCCCATAAAATTGTTTTTTTTCTTTTTTGCTTGTCAGCCGATGAAACCTGGAAGTGGCACAAGAAACGGAAAAAATTGCAGAGGAACCTTTTTTTATTTTTTATTTGCTTGTCAGCTGATTAAAACCCGCAAGTGGCACCAGAAATATTTTTTGTGCTCCCCTCTACTGAATTCCTGGACACGTCACTGTAAGGGATATTATAATCCTCTTCTCTTCCACCTTGTCTTTCACTTTTTAATCCACTTTCTGTCTAAGGGACTTCTAAGACCCCATTTGCAGTGAGTGAATAGGTCGGGCTAGGCCTTCATTTCACTGTAAATGCGCAAAAGGTCAAATGCGGTACCAAAATGGGCCGCGCATTTGGCCAAGCTCTGGAGGTAGTCTCGGCCGCGGCCGAGCCTGGCCTTTTCTCACTGTTAACGCAAACTGGGCCAAATGCGGTACTGGTACCAAATTTAGTCTGGCTTCCAGACCCTCTGCCCGTACTATTTCGCTATTCAGGATATTAACGCCCTCAACGTCGAAAAAGGTGGTTTTGTCCTGCAGAGGTTTTTGCCTTTGGCAAAGGCAGCGTCGCGGAGTCCAGTCGGCAAAGGGTCTGGAAACCAGACTACGTACTGTTTACAAGCAGAGCGCCACTACGACAAAATATTGAAAGGTTTGAATTAAAAGCCTGGGCCGAGCCCGGCACTGTTTACAGACAAAATTGCGGGGACGAGTACTGCAATTGAGGCCGGGCTCGGCTGCGGCTCGGCCCGGCCTTGCACTGTAAACGGGGTCTATGTCACTTGCTGTAAAAGTGGAAATTTTCATGATGCAGAAATGTTCATGCATTTGGCACAAGCAGATAATAGTGCAAAAAATAAATGCACAAGAATATACAAACATTTTTGTTAAATGTAACGTGATTAATGTTTTGATTCTGTGGAGTTAAAACATGTGAAATTCAGCTTACCCTGCCGAGTGGATAAAAAAAAAAATACTCACGTGAAAATTTCCTCTTAAACAGTACATACTATTTTTTCTTCGTGATTCTATGACAGCCCCTACATTATAATCTATTTATATGATCTCCTGTGTATTTGTCTGTGGGGGAAAAATACTGTGGAAATACAGACAAGAAAAAAAAAAAGAGTGTGGATATTACACTTTTCAATTTCTACAATTTTCTTTCTGGATTCTGTGAAAACTCTTACACCTCTCTGTTTAGTACGTAGACTGACGGAGGGATGATTGATTGACATAATTTATCTTGACTTTGCTTTCTTTTCTCCAGATGATGTGACCATCTCCCCTGCTCTGTCTTGAGACCAATATGTGATAAATCGAGTGTACTTGGATTATACAAATCTGGGCATTTCCTTGTCACATTTTGGTCTGTCCATGTTACGCGCGTTCACCACTACGTCTAGAAATGGTATAAAACACAATGTTCAATAGAATTTTAGAGCTGTTATTATCTTTTCTCATCAAAATTAGGCCATTCAATTGAAAAGTAACAAAGTTTCAATGAGCATTTATAATTTGACCTTCATATGTTTAGGTACATAGATTTCTGTCAGACTGTGTTACACACATTCACCTGAAACTTTTCATTTTGGAATAAAGTCAACTAGATTGCTTGTTTGAAGCAATTTTTGGGCAAAGTTATTCCTCATTAAAGTGCTCTAGAAGATCACATTGTACTGAAGGTACTGCACACTGGAAACAGAAAATAAAGAGACATCCCTGAAAAGTACCCTTTTACTGTGGAAATGCCCATCTACACTGTAGGCAGATTGAAGAAAATATGTGTAGGGATACTGTAAGAGTTGTTATTTTTGCACACACATATAATGTATTTTTGCACATGAGGTCAGAGAGATTTTTCTGAGATGCTCTTTTCACAATTTGACAGGGACACTAATTCAAGTACACTACGGCCTGACTGTGATCAAGATCAGGTGGCGATATTTTTGCCAGTTGATAAATTTGCAGCCAGACAGTGATTTTAAAAATTCGCTAGAAATTACACCCTCGCAAAAATAAACTTTTTGCAATACAGGATGCATATAATTCTCACCACTCTCGTCTACTTTCCTTTGATTCTGTGGCAGTCAACATACAGTACCTCTCTCTCTGTAACAGACATGTATACTGTAGATAATCATACAGGTGGATAATTCAATCACTTTCATTTCCCAAATATTCCTTGCATTCTTTTACTGCGAGTAATTTTCAGCGCATCAGTCTCTGAGACTGATAGATAAACTTATCTACCTTTAAATATGATCTACCTATCTAGATACATTCTCCTCATTATGTATAATTTGTTGCAGTTTTTTTAATCATTTTCTCTGTCTCATCTTAAGTATCATCAGTATGATAAATATAATGCTGTGTGTGCGTATGTGTGTGCGTAGGTGTGCGTATCAGCCATGCTACTGTAAAAACTATGGCAATGCAATCCATTCAGTGTTCTCTTCTCTTCCACCCACTCTGTGCATCAGACCTGCCCTCAAGGTCACGGGCTGAAAATGTGCTGCCTGTGTGCCATTGAATCACCACCACGGGGATGAAAGCAACATCATTACGTCCCTCGGAATGTTAATCACAAGATGGCAGGACAACTCCTTCTCTGCTGGGTGTGTAGTGATAGTGGGGATGGGGTTGGGGTGAGGAAGGGATGGAAGAGTTTGGAAAAGACTGAGTGCTTTTTGAAGCTCACCTCAAGGGACAGCGTATGTGATATAATCCAGTGATGTCAGTTGCTAACAAGCAGCGTGTTCATACTTCACAAAACCTCTGCAATTAAATTTCCATGATTTTTCAAGTGATGAATTTAAAATATTTTACTATATCCTCTCAATGCATTAGTGATCACTATCTTGCAGTTGCCATATTTTCAGTATTTTTTTTCTTTTTTATTACTGGGATGGATTGTATCTACTCAGACCATTAACACAAAGATGTCAAGGAGCAGAACATCTTTAATGACTATCAAGAAATGGTAATGATGACAGGTTTGACAAGATTCATATGGTTTGATAATTCAGCCCATCTTCATACCATGTGTCATTTGAATATCCCAAAGATATTATGTATCAATTCTTCACAAAATCTAAGCTCTGATAGTTAAATATATCAGAAAAACTATGATAATCAGGACAGTCAAGTTTATATCGACTTCAGGCTTGAAAATTTATTAGGTGACATTTTTTTAGATGACTGTAGATAAGGAACAGCAAGTATCTCAAATATCTTCTTGTGAAGACACTTTTGACAGAAACTGTCCTAAAATTGCTCTGAAAGATAGTTTGCATTCAACCAGAAAGCTCTCAATGTGTCAAATCTAAGAGACCAGCCTAAAATCAGTACAAAAATTGTTAAATGTCATGCTCTATTCTGAATGAACTATAAAACCTGTATTCTATCCCAATAGCTACTAAATTATGATGAAGTGCACACCTCCATTTGGTGTCCATGCATGATCACATGACCAAAGTGCAGGCCTGAATGTGAAACTTGTCTTTGACGTTCAAGTCACCTGGTAGCAGCAGTTGTGCTCCTATGCAATAGTCTGGGTGCCAGAGGTTGAACCTTGTTTACTGTTTTTATAAATGGTTTTATTCTATGTATTTAAAGGATGCTCAATCCGAATCTGGATGATACAACTCTTGCATCTTTGAGAATTTTGACATAATGCCAGATGGCAGGCAAAATGGTTGTTAAGTCTGAAATTCCTACATACTTTCATACAAATGGTGAAGAATTGAAAACAAAAATTAACATTTTACCTGATTTTGAGGGGGCTGAATCTGTATCTCGATGATGCAAACTTTCTGAATACACCTTGAGGGTTTTGAGATTCAAGATGATGAAATCTTTGAAGGCTTCCGTGGGGGTAGAACGTTGGGTGGTACAAAGCTTTTGATAACGGTGCACCACATATTCTTTCTTGGGTATGTATGCGGTCCTGAAAAGGGCCAACCCACTAGAGAGACCCAAGAAAGAGTATGTGGTGCACCGTCAAGTCTTCTACCACCCAATATTCAAGATACAAAAAACTGACATTCCCATTGTATTTCCATATAAATGGCGAAATATTGAAAAGATTTAATTGTTTGGACCTATTTCGAGGGCGCTGGATCTGGATGATGCAACTCTTGTGCCCCTGAGGGTTTTGAGATAAAATCTAAGATGGTAGCCAATAATTCCAATACAAGTATTTCCTTGTAAGTGGTGCATAAATCAAAAATAAATCTATAGTTTTACCCTATTTCGAGAGTGCCAAACCTGAATCTGGTTGATGCAACTCTTGCTTCCACGAGGGTTTCGAAATATTCAAAATTTTTGGTGGCCAGTTGGGTGGCCATCTTGAATATCTCACTAAACTCAAGGATGCAAGAGATACATCATCTAGATTTGGATTCAGCAACTTTGAAGTAGGGTAAAATCATCAAGAAACACTGAAGGGCTTTTTACACTTGTAAATTTTTGCTTAGTCCCGTACCAACGGTGGGGCTAAGGGGGGGGGGGGGGGGGGGGCCTTAGCCCCACCGTTGGTACGGGACTATCCTTAGCCCACTTTCTGTAAACACTCGTCTTTGCCAAAGTGGGCTAGCCCCACCGATAGTCCGGTACTATCTGGCCCTGCAAAATAGCAGGGTTAGCACCGCAATTGCGGTGCCAAGCAAGTGAGTGTAAACAGAACGAAAAAATAATCCTGGGCTAAGCGACGGAGACAAAGTCCGACCCTCACTGACCAATCAGAAACGAGGTAATCAAGTGCTGCCAGTGCGTGCGTGTACGTGTACAGTACACAGTGTAATCATGAATATTCATGTGGTTTGGAAAGTCCGGGGCTAAGAAATACGAGTGTAAAAAGATCAATTTTCTCCTTAGCCCCGGACAAGAGATAGTACGGGACTAATTGGCCAGTGTAAAATTGGTGCGGGACTAATCATAGTCCTGGGTCAGAGAAAGTCCGGGGTTAAGAAACACAAGTGTAAAAAGGGCTTAAGTGGATGGTAAAACAAGGTTAGGCCAGAAATCTTGACTAGGGCACCCGAGCACTATAATCCTCTACTGCCTGGTCCTTTGAAGAAGATTAAAATCTGTTGATTCTGTTGTTGCTTGTTATGTATTCATTGGCTCCTCAGGTTAACATAAAGCAAATCATAATTCAGAATTAAATCGTACTTTCATTTTGTATCTCCATGTACGACTAGTGTCTCTGCTTGAAATGTTATTTACCACAGTAGGAAAGTGTAGCTTTAAAAGGTCGCGACACATGTCACAAGCATACCAAACTTTTGATTCGTATTCGTAATACCAAATCAGCATAAAAAATGTATAAGCATAATGCGTCAAAACCCATTAATAACAGACTATATGGTACACCTTTGTAGCTTTAAAGACTAATGGACGATGTTTTGAGCATGCAATCAGGTAGATATTCAGGCCACATTTTCTGCATAAAACTGGGAAGCAGATTTAATCATACTGATCTAACCAATTTGCTGATTACACCGCATCATCAAAAGAAGAACATCCATGGGAATGACTTTGATTCACATGCATTCATGAATCGTATGTGTTGGCGGGTCTGAGGGAGATTGGATGGGTTTACAAACAGAGTGTTTCCACCTTTAACTAATAAGTCTGGGCTTCTGGGCTCTGGGCTTGGAGCTGGGAGTCACTGAGCCTTGTCTGCATGCAGGAGTGCTCCCTGAGTGTCGGCTGGCGCCATGCCCCACGGGGAAGACATTTTCTGTGCTGTGGAAAATCAGGAGGGACTCCGGAGCCCAGGGCTGACAAAACTGGCGGCTACACATTTCAGCCACATACATGTAGAGTGTTTTGGCCAGCATGCAGACACACGTATTAAACATGCAAATTGATATTGCTTTCGCATTCCCCTGTGACGTGCAATTTCAGAGTGCAGGGTGAACGTGATAATCCACAGGTAAAAGTCAGCCTGTATCCAGATGATCTGCACGTATGGTTGGTAATGGGTGTAAATCATATGACTTTGGAAAAGAAAAAAAAAGCCGAGATGATGGCTTTTTCAGGCAGAGCAAATGACAGCAGTACAACAGAGCACCATTTAAAATACCTGGTTTATATTGATACCACAAACATTGACTATGTCCTTGATATTACAAGACATGGGATCCTAAAACATGGGATCTTTGTCTTGTTCAGCATTTCAATGACTGTTACGGCATTTTGAAAAAAAAAACAAACTAAGTGGGTGTTCATGTCACTAAATAACTTTGGCCTTTTTAAAACAAGTCCCCATTTCCAAGAAATCAGAAAATATTTGGTTATTTGGTGTTGGGAGATAAGTGCACACACACACACACAAATTATATAAAATTGAAACTTAAATGTGTCTAATACTTAGACATAATATCAGAACATTATATGATTGTCACACTCAACATTTGAAGTACATGTGCATGACTTCTAACAGTTTTATAGGCCACAGATTCTGCATACAGTAAACGACTACGGGGGACGAAGGGGAACTTCAGGATCAAGAATGTTTCTCCTCTTAGAACATGGCAGATTGCTGAAAAGTTAGATTGAAGAGGGAAAGCTGATTTCACCAGTCAATCTACTGTAAGACTGCCAGAATAGCTGGAAGGATGAACAACAACGGAGGGATACAACTACATCCAATTGCACCTAGGTGATTTCAAATATAAGCGCTGAATTTTCTCCCCCCCCCCCCCCCCTACCACGTCCAACAAAATCCTCTCACAAAAGTGAGAAAACAGGCCACTTGCTTGGATTGAACTCTTCTTGGGGCAATCCAGGACAGGCGATGCTTTCTTCCCCCTTTGGCGATATCAACTCAAATTGGCCACTTTGATAGATCTCGGAATAAAGCTTCATGCATTAATCAGTAGTGGAACTACCGAAGCCACAAGGTGATTGTTTTTCCTCACACACTCTTCTCGTTCAATCTCGTACGAGTATGAATTCATGGTAGCAAATATGAGCTTTTAATAGTGAATGACTATATCATTATCACTCTGATAATAACCGCAGATTATACCTTATTCACGCACGTAAACGACTGCAGACAAAACAGGTTCACTATAAAAGGCAGGACATATTAACAGTGCTCACTATCTGCAACATCAATATTAATTGAACAGTTTAGTACATTTATTGTACAAATGTAAGTCCTGATAAAACATTGTTGGATCTGATAGTACAGTAATAAGGAGAAAAGTCTGATACATCTACATTTGGAAAGAATGCTTTAAGTGATACAGGTGTGTATATGTATATGGTCAATCACATGATCTACTGGTTTCCTTTACGAACAGGACATCAACAACATTTTACTATGATTAACAACCCTTTAAATGCTTGCATTGGCGATCGAAATCCTAACAGGAAGCAGAAATAATTCACAAGTAACCAGGCTAAAGTGGCCATCCTGGCTCAGTAGCTGTACAAGCCCAGACACAGGATAGATGCCATATTGTATCAAAGTCAAGAAAACAATAAATTTACATATCCGCTCAATGTAGTAACATAGCTTGCCTGTCCTATCTCTTAACTTTATAAAGTGCACCTCAAGTATTAAAAAGAACATTGTTTCTGGCTTTGTACAGATATGGAATAGGCTTGGCTGATTTTTGGCTTGCTATTGACTAATGGATATGGAGGGAGATGTTGATTCAAGTGCATTGTATGGTACATACGTAGTGTGTAAATGTCCCTCTAGGAAAAGATTAAACATAAGACATACATGTCTCATCTTTTCAACTGCCATTCAAGTTTGTTTGTTCGTTTGTTTTTTTCCAATAGCAACAACACTTCAAAGTGTGAGTGGGTGCTCCACCCTTAAAAACAAAAAGTTATTGACAAAACAGCGAATTCCTGGAATATCCAAAGGAAACAGTCTTCCACTGCTGTGTAGACTTTCATGCCCTCTTAAAAAAGTTGACAACTGTGAAAAGGAACTGCATTAATGGACTGGCAACATCTACACACTTTCTTTGAAAGTGTGCAAGACCCCCACACCCACATCTACTTCAGTTAGACCCAGCTGCGGTCATTACACCGTGCAAGTAATGGGGGGGGGGGGGGGGGCAAATAGTCAGGTATTAGCAATAAACCGATGGAAAATGAAATGAAGAATGAGTCAGGGGACACGGATGAATGGTGCACACATGGTGGCCTTGGACGAAACAGAAGTGGGGATGTAGGGAGAAGAAATGCCTGACAAAAATAGCAGGGACTTCTTCGCAGGAAATACGCTGTGCTGATAGAGTGGAAGGGGGCAGGAATGATACATCAAAATCCACACCATGTACAAATATGAAGCGTGTAGGTTGATAATATACAAATTTGTATTACTGCATGGATCGGTGCATACCAATTGAGACACTGTTACATTTTACAGGTGGAAACCTTTCATTATTTCAACAAAGCTTAGTACAGATACAATTGTAGCAGTGGATTTAAATGGTATCAGCTTTAAAGGGATCGTAAAGTTTTGGTTGAGACCTAATTTAAGGCTTCTAACATAATTACTTGTGTGAGATAATGAGAAACATCTTAATGCAATATGAAAGAGCATGTAATTCCATGAGGAATTCAACATTTATTTGATGAAAATTGGTTTTGCAATGGCTGAGATATCCAAAACGGAGCTATTCTAATAAAGCGTGGGACCCACATTTTATTACAACAGTGTACATTGTTTTACTTTGTTTTTGGATGTTTCAGTCATTCCAAACCCGATTTTCATCAAATAAACTTTGAATTCCTCTTAAAATGGTGTGCTCTGTACTATTTCATAAGTGTTTTCTTGGTATCTCGCAAAAACTTAAAAGCCCAATTCTTATCTCCACCAATACTGTGCAATCCCTTTAAATGGAGTGTGATTGTAATAATCTGGAGTAGAGAGACATTTCATTTCACTTTCTGCTGCAGTCAACAAACTTCATACTTTTTGCTTTAACTTCATTTCTTTAGACAAATGCTCCAGTTGCTGTTAGACCCATATAGAGCTCAAGAAAACAATTCTGGCTGAAATATGATGTTTCCTTTCTAATATTTCAAGAGAACATTAGTTTATTTCTTTAGCCATAGCAACATTTTCAATTATTCGTTTACTGTTATTTCGGACTCTAGAAGATCTAATAAAAAGTACAGGGATGACATTGGAAGAAAGAATATTCATTCATTCATTCATTCATTTATTTTTCATTTCCAACAAAAACATATAAATATATTAAAAAAATTGAATACAGTGCATAAATTTCATCATACAAAGTAAAGGATAAATTTACAGAAAACTTGTAGGTATAGGAAAATGTTGGAAATGGGGAGGAATGCTAAAAAGCTGAGCTTGTAGGCTGCATTCCCCCCACACGTAATACAAGAAATTATATGATCGATAGACTGATAAGCATTGAAAATGGATGAAACAAAGAAACTAAGAAACTAATAAGACGAGGGATTTTCTTTTATAAAAACAAATTCTCCAGAAAGGGAGTATCTGGATGGAAGGCTACTGGTACCTCCACAGTGAAAAAAAAAATCACTATGGGGACAACGTGAAAGGGCAAGGGGCACATGAACAAAAGGCACAAGAAGTGCCATGGAGGTAAAAATGTTTGAAAAGGACCCCCCCCCCCCCCTTCCTGAACTCCTTTCTTGGGCCATCAACCCTCTTCTATGCTCTCTATTCATCTGTAAGGTTTCACAGCCCTTGCTACACTTAACAGTACTGTAGTTCTCATCATGCTCTTGGCTACACACTGCATGGATTTCTTATGCACATTGTAATACCAAACCCTGGGTCATATACAATACACGTGCATTCATATAACAGCACTCACATTAATTGTTTGGAACATACAGTCATAACATGCTTTGATAATCCTGTGTTAGAAATGATTTTGGCACTCTGCAATACTTTTATGTTCAGGGAGTTCTCTCTTTCTTCCAGCTTAATATTTTTGGGTGAGGCCCATTATATGAAGAGCTGTAAAAAGGTAAGAAATGCTATACAGTTGTAGTTATTTCACCATGGCAGCAATTCAAGAATCTCACAGGATGACAAATCATAAAGTAAAATAACTCAAGTTATCACTGATTTGTGACCTCTTTTCTTTATGAAACAGCAGTGGCAGTTGTAGGGGTATCATCATCCGTGTGTAAGGATACAATACAACTTAAAAAAAATGAGAGAACAAGCAAATACAAAATAAAAACAAAACCCTCTCTCTGTCAACTTTGTGTGTTTAATCTAGAATGAAAAATGTACATATGTTACAAAAGTAGTTCTGACTGTTCTGTATGCAATTTACCAAAATCTAAAGGCAAAGCATGTGTCTCTATTGACATTTCTGTATTTGAGACTTACTTACTATTGTACTGTGTTAAACTGTAACGTAAATACACACGTACACGTATCATCATTTAGAACAATACTTGCAAAAAAAGGTATTTCCTCTGGATATTTGTGGCATGATGTACAATGAAAACTATAAATAAGCTAGAGCACAACAGACAACTCACATTGCATTTTTGTAAGTTCTGTTACGTACTTGTACATACATGTGTACTACAACAAGACGCAAGGTGTGATTCTGACCAAAAAGCATTTTTCTTTCTGTCATAACTTTGAGAAATATGTTTCATGCACCAAGTCACAAAACATCACTATTAAATAAAAGTGGAGTGTTTGAGGACACAAATCCCAATCTCTAGTTGTCAATACTGATTTTTTTTTTTTTTTTTTTTTTTTTGGGGGGGGGGGGGGGGGGCTCTTTTTGGAACCAGATTTGTCATAGCAAAAAGCAAGTGCATCATGTACAATAGTACGACATGTAATAGCAACTGATAAAATGAGAACATATAATATCAGTACCGGTAGTCAAACCATCAAATTGGATGGAAATGGTGATTTTTGGCGATATATTGCACACATCTATTAACAACACATAAACAATGTACAATGCATACAAACACTCAAAGAATACTGAGACAAATACAGACCTGTACATGTTACTCTCTTTTTCCAATAAAAACAGGTACGATGCCTTAAAGGGAAGCAGTCCTGAGATTTTCACTGTACTGATAATTAAGAAGAGTAAAAAATATAAACTTTCACCAATTTATACGCTTGGACATCAAAAATTGTCTCCGTACGCGATTTTTGAAAAATAATTCCTGCAAGCGATCGTGAAAGAGCCGGCAAAAAGATGCTACGTAGTGCATGCACCGAACTAAAACATAGCTATGTTTTAGTTCGGTGAGTGCATGCCCTACTCACCAAGTTGACAGCCGTGCCTCTAAAAACCAATTTAAGTGTTCAAATGATTAGTTGCAATTTTATCATATAATGCGAAAGTTTGTGGTTTTATAATTTCAAACAAAATATTTCAAGCTTAGATATATATAATTTACGAAAAATTAATATTGTAAACATAAATTTATATGTATTTTTAAACCAAATATACCATGAACTTGACATCAAATAGGCACGGTCGTGTTCTAGCTTCCGTCCGTGTTGCATACTTCTTAGCGTAGAAACCACTCTTGCGCGCAAATCCTTACCATACCAATGTATACATACACAGTATACACTCGACTCCGTCCAGTCGATTTTGGCATTCAAACCGAAGATAACCTGTGCATGAGAGAGTCGAATTCTTCAAAGAAAATATTGTTTGTATCTCAATATTTCTGTAAGTAGTCAGATAATCGCCTTTCCTCGAAAAAAAAAAAATGACGTGAGCCGGGAAGGGTAAACACAGGGGGTCGTAGGGATATGATTTCGCTCCACTTTGCCGTGCATGTCCAGTCGGCACTGGCAGCAGCTAGCTCAGTGGCACTGTACTGCAGTCCAACCCCGGCTGCAGGCCCATGGTAAATTAAACATAGCTAGCCACTTTCCTTACCTCTCTACGCTTTTTTCCCTCGGTTCTCTTCGAAGTCGATGCTCGAGGTGTTTCTGTTTTATAACTCATGTGAGCAAATGGTCAGGATTGCATCTGGTTTCAGGAGTTTTCTCGGTTTATAACCGAGGGCCACAGCCTGCCGGTCCACGTAAAAACATCGCTTCACAAATTGTCCACGCACAGGTAGGTCACAACACGATTTCGAGATTTTGTAGGCCCTAAGTTTCTTATGTTCGGCATCGTTGTACCGATATTTCCCAGCCATACAGCTCACCTTTCACGATACTTTTGTTGGTCTGGGACGGAAAAAAGGATTTTCCTGGGAAATTTTCTGCACGATTCGAGCAAAACTACTGATGTAAGATAGCCTGACCAGATGACGCTGAATGCGGTCGCCCCTGTAGTGTACTAGCAGGCCTAGCCTGTGTAGAATCGTTTCTACAGCAAATATGTACACTCTGTACGTACTATAGAATATGCATGAGCGGCGCGGCGACAGGTAGGGCTGCAGCTGCGCTTGAGACTGGAAAAGTGCGTAGGGCAAACCGCGTACGGGGTGCGTACGCGTATCTACCGTAGATCTATCATCTAGTTGTACCGTCCACACGTGCGGATATAATACACAATACATACACACACACACAAACACACACACACACACACACACACACACAACGTAGAAACAATGTCAAATACGAGTCGGAGTAGCCACCGACGTCTTCATGCATCCGGGTAAACTAGGGAGCGTACGGATAACGAGCAGAACACGGCTGGGAAGAGTTGTGCATCGACGACGTATGACTCTCCGCCAAGACTTGCTCATTAGCATATTCACCATGCAGAGTCACACTTTTTCAACCAAAATGTACGAGCTTATTTGGTGATTTTAAAGTTTGTTTTTGGTGAAAGTAGTTCATTGGAGGTACCAACAACAACATATTTTTTTAAATTTCGTGAGGACTGTGTCCCTTTAATGACACCCTATTGGTGGGCGCTGACATTTCAGTGTCAGCACGTCATTGCTATAGAATTAGATGCAGCGCGGCATGTGTGCAATCCTGTGGGGTAGAACACTGGACACAAACACGCAATTAATCTGTGATTACTACCTCTCATTATGGCTAAATTGCCTTCTGTATGAAGACCCACTGGGCTGGCACATAATGGGGATATGGAGTCATTTCTGTGAAATCCCTGGGGCAGAACAGGGGGTTGTGAGGGGGAGGAATGCTCGCACTCAACACTGCAACATGAAGCACATTTTAGTCCATACACCACATAATGCATTTGCACATTATAAATTTGGTGAGCAGTGTTACTGTTTGTAAATCAAGGAAAATACAATACAGCTCGAGGACGACCACAGTAATAAATGAAAATATGCAAGTCAAACATACAGGCTGGTTGAAGTTTTGATTTCTGTTATGATACTGTACTCTCTCCCAAACCGATAAAAGTTTTCTGCATCAAGAATACAAATTTCATAACCTTCATAACAATGAAAATTGTCTAATAAACAGACTAATGAATATCTTTGTGAAAGTAAACAAATCATTACAAGGTTATGACCTTTGGTATATCACTAAATTATTCAATTACTTTAATACGATGGTCGTCACTGTGAAGAAATTACGCTTTGATTTAGGTTTTCTTGAATTTCCCACAAACTTCACTTACATACAGTGTAGGGTGTTTTGACCCCTTTAAACTCAAAATGACTTTTCCCTCACCCACCAACAGACGTATATCAAAAATTGGTAATCAACAAATAAATACAAGTGTACAGTGCACTTTGAAAATAATAATAATAATAATAATTATAAAATGTTTACTATCATAACAATAATCATCATCATCATCATCATAGTAATAACAATTATTATAAAATTTTTATCATCATAACAATAATAATAATAATAATAATAATAACAATAATAATAATAATAATAATAATAATAATAATAATAATGCTGTCCTCTATAAATATGCCATGTCTGTCAAACAGTGACACTGATACAAGGGGGTGATATGCTGTATTCCATCCTAAATTATTACATTTGTATCTGTGGCAAATGGGATGAAAGGTTCCATAAGAAGTTATACCCAGAATCAACAAATTCAATTTCCAGTAAGTAATACCTGCAATCTAAATCTACTATCTGGAAAACGCAAGTTTTGCAAAAATCAATCTAACACTGCCTCATGGAGAAACAGCCACCGTATCAAGAGTGAAACACTGCACTGTGTTTAGGTTACCCATCCCAAGATGTGTAATTTCCTATGACAACGATTCATGTGAGGGGATACACATGGTTGTGAAGTAGTGCTTGACTCACACCAAACTTCTCAAGCTGCCAAGTAAGTGACATCCAATGTAAACAAAATCTTAAAGAGTCTCATGTACAACACAACTTGGTCAGTTAGAGGGAATAGAGGATGGTACATATTCCTATTGCATCGCTTCTCATGATACAAGGTACAGTACATGTATGTACAATTTCTGTACAATGTGCATGATCAGCAAGAGTTGCTCTTGGCTGGCCTTTTTAAAAAATCACATCCTCTAATACTGGGGAGAGGGAATATTGCATTGCTCATGGATCATGGATGCTGTAAGACACGTATCTATCTTTGATGATAATAGAAACAACATGATAGAAGAAGAACAATGATAACAGGTTTTGTTATCATTATTTGTTGTCAAAGATCACATCTACCGAACTAGTAAAATCAACAGAAGTGGCCATGATCATTGCAGACTAAATTTGGAAGTCATATTTTCCTTAAACTGTACATTATTAATCCAATATATTGAAAGAATTAAGCTCTCACTCCCAGAATACCAACTGCAGCAGCTGACACATCTACTGTACATGTAAAGACAGGCATTTCAACGGCACGGAGTGCAGAAAATGACTTAATGCAGCCACGAGTTCCCATTGATCCCACACGTTTCAGTTAGGGGTAAGCTAGGGCAAAATTAGTCTTTTCCTGTCTCCTTTGCATGTATACAGCAGTAGTCATGAAAGCTCCGCCGACGTTTCCTTTCTCAAGGAAGTGGATCATGTTAGGACATGACGGAGTTCACACGAGCCTCTGAAAGGCCTCTATTGTCATGACTGGAACCACTTTCACTGATGGGAAACCATTGAGGCTTCTGCAAAGTCACTTTGCGAATCAGCCAAAAGCAGATTCAAGGGGTTCTCCTGCATCAAATATGATACAGATACACTGCAAAAGTCATGGCACACAGCTTACTGTTGTGTTACATGCACACAAGTGGACCTACATTGTACATGTATGTAGGCACTTAAAATGTAATTTGAATAGCAAAATGTGCATATGTGTACAGGTATACACCTACAGTGCAAAGCTCACAGAAACACTCACTAAGACCTGGAATTTTTATGGTAGACGATTTGAATGACAGACCACTTTTTCAAATTACAACCACTCATCACCTTGTGGCACACTGTGTCAAAGCCTTGCCTTAAAGTACCGTACTCTTACTTATAACCTTGTACAATGCAAATACTGCATGTGCATACAAACGTGACCTTAAGTAACCCTAAAGGAAATTGAGGCATTGTAACGTAATTTTCTCTGCTAGAGAACCGTCAGCCATGTTGGACTAACAATGCATGTCATGCATGATGTGACATTTTCAGTACTGAAATACTGTACATATATTTCTGTCTGATTTCATATGGCAGTTCATTTCAAGCAATCAGTTTCAGATAAATGCTTGAAATCAAATCAGGAAGGGTTCCTTTGGTACTTTACTAAGTGCGAAATGAAACAGATACAGATGTAGTATGCAGTATTATTAAGTTACTTTTCTAGCACAATACCAAGGTATTTGTATCCTTCTAGGGTGAGAACATTTTATAGTTCTAAGTAACGACATAGGGTGTACATTTGGTACATTTCATCTAGAATACTCTAGATAGTTTCCTCTTTATTTTTTCATCATGTGTTTCTTCTGTCATACCCATAACATAATACTCCATGGCACACACACCACTGTATGTACAGTACTTAAACCACAGATCTTATCACACATTGTACATTTAAAAAAAAAGTGGACCCACACATCCTGTGATACATTGTACAGTCGTGTATGTAAATAAACTCATAATCCCATAAACCGTATCAACCACACTATGGGGCAGTGATACAGTAGCTTAGGAGCAACAGTGTAAATGAAACCATATATGAGACATACAATAGTGTGTACATACTGTACAATTGTACATGTAATTCTTTTGAACATTCTGTGTCAAACAAATTCACACAATGGCTAATTGGGACATCCTACATAATAAACATAGATGAAAAATTGCCCTGACTAAATTGAACTGCAAGTTTATGACTACAGATCATTAGCAACATACTGGTAGCTGATTATACCACACAACAATTTTGCTTGTCATGTACAGTGTATCTAGACATCAAGTCCTTATGAAGCTCAGTGCAGTATATTCACATGCAAAACTTTGAATTTAAAGGACGGACATTAAAGGACAAGTTCACCTTCATAAACATAAGGATTGAGAGAATGTAGCAATATTAGTAGAACACATCATTGAAAGTTTGAGGAAAATCAGACAATCCGTTCAAAAGTTATGAATTTTTGAAGTTTTTGGGCAGTACCCGCTGGATGAGAAGACTACTGCAGTGTATGAATAACTTAGATTTCACATGCGTACAACAATATAAGGAAAATATAAAGAGAATTTCACAAAATTCCATCTTTTGAAAAAAGTACACATTCCCCTGACTCGTTACCGACAAATGTTATGGATAATATTATTCCCCCTGCCTTTAGAAAGAGGCAAGTCAAGTGCTCTATTATTATGCGAAAAAAGTGAAAATATGTTGAATTTTCTTTTACATTTTCTTTATACTGTTGTACGCATATGACTCACAAGCTGTAGTAGTCTCCTCATCCAGCGGTTCCAACACAAAAATTTAAAAAATTCATAACTTTTGCATCGATTGTCCAATTTTCCTCAAACTTTCACTGATGTGTTCTACTAATGTTGTTGCATTTTCTCAATCCTTATGTTTATGAAGGTGAACTTGTCCTTTAAAGTGCAGAAGTTAGTCTCAAGTACTGTTTTAACAGAGCCTTTCAAACAATAGTTACCGCTGCAAAGTCCGGGTAACGTCAGGGTAATCTTGTTTTCACCCTGCCTGTTCAAGCTTTTCACACAAAATGTTGCTCAGATGTTGCCGTGGCAACTTTTGCCAAATTCTATCCTAGCCAGCTCAGGTAATCATCACGACATCATCCTCACATTACCGTGACACTACCCTAGCAACTCTCCTATTAGAACGCAACTGCGGTAACATTCCTTCGATACACTCAACCTGCATGCACAACATCGAAGACAGAGAATGACTGACATTCCGTACGCTGATCATGTGCATGGATTGTACCCAGTTCTTGTATGTACACAATCTAGAACAGGTGGTGCTGGCTGGTTGGTGTGGTACTGGTACAACGTACAACCAAGTGGACACAGCCAATTCATGGAAATCTACCCAGGTAAGGTTTTTGGTGTGTGTCTGCTAAAACTGTACCCCTCACTCTGAGTCTCTCCTGCGGTTTTATTGAAATTTTAGAGGAATTTTGTTCTCCGCACGTTGTCGCGATGTTGCTCTGGTAAGGTCTTTTAGAACAGGGCTTAAGAGTTAAGACACCATTGTTCTCCCTGCCACTTCTCACTGTCACACATTTTCACCATCCCAGGATACAGACATTGTACAAACTGTAGTTCCAAGGAGCTGCTGAAAGGGATTATTACTTGAAGGTTCAAGACACAAACTTTGGTGAGAGAGAAGAAAGAGATGAAATGACCAATAATACCATTTTATGATATCATATTCGCTACCAACCTGTCTATAATGGACATCTATCTGCAAAGGTTTTCATCATAAACTAGAATAGCACTCAGAGAGCGCAGGCCTCCACCAGGCAGTTTATTTCTACCCATCTGAGTACGCATGATGAAAATCAACCCAATTTCCAAATGATAAAGAAGCTTTGTGTTCATGTTTACCTCATCAATGACCCTGCTGCACGGCACCTCAAGCAGAATACATGTACACCATAATATGTGATTTACATGTACTGCACATATATGCAAACCTGAAATATTAAAAGTGGAGCATGAACCACATATTCAATGACCCTATTTGCTAAAAACAAAACAAAACAAAGCAAATAACAACCTTCAAAAATTCATAAAAACTTCCGGATCACAACCAAAATTTAATCATCTGTTCCTTGTGTCATTATAAAGTTTTCCTGCAGGTTTCACCCAAATCCGTTAACAACTATTTTGAATTTAATATTTTGCACACAAACAAACCAACCAATGCGGACAAAAACAAACACTGCAATCTCCTTGGTGGAGGTAATACTGTAAAAATGGATATTTTCGTGCAACTAATTTTTCGTGCTTGGCCGGGTAAGAAGAGTTTCGTGTGTTTTTAATTCTGCGGAATCAAGACATCAACTACTGCAATATATGGCACACAAAAATATTTGCGTGCTTGAATTTTATTTTCACGCTAGCTTCTATTGGTCGCGTGAAAATCACGAAAATTTTAACACAGCGAAAATTTCCACTTTTACAGTACATGTATATCAATAATCATGACATTTGATAATTCTCTTAAATTTTGCTAAATAAGTAACATTAGATAAGCACTTGATAACACTTCTGATGGAGTTCTGCCGACATTTCCATGGCGACAGGATATTTTTCACTCACCTCATACTTGGGGGCATTATTGCAGTTTGGAAAGTTTCCCTGATGATCACCGTTGTGGATGAGGAGGTTGTCCACCAAGTTCCACCCCCAACTTTGGTCGTTGTTGCCGAGCAGTGCAACATACCCTTGGCACTGCATGGGGGCATGTTTGGTGGCAATGCCCACAACGGCTACCGTTCCCAGGGGCCCCTCCCACCACACCTCCCAGGCGTGCCTTCCCTCGTTGAACCCTTTCTTCCCCCTTGCCCCATCCGTGCTCTGCGCCACCGGATTTCTGTGCAACGTGAAGCCGTTCGGTCGTATGTAAATGTTTCTGGAGCAGTCGTTTGGGTTGAATGCGTGGTGAAACGCACGCAATCTGGATTTGTACGAAGGTAGATGTTGCAAGAGTTTCCCATTCACGGCGTCTTTAGCAAGCTTGCGGAGGCACTGGACCTTCCAAACTGGACTGTTTTCATCGTAGAGACAGTCATACCATGCTTTACAAACTAATGAACAACACAGTAATTCCGCTAGGTCCAAATATGAGAACATCCGCTCCAGAACGGGCATCGGAAGATTAGCCGCTGCCATTTTGTGTTGCAGGCTACTGCCGGTAGGCGATACAACAAGAGAGCGAGAGTATTCCCGATGAAAATGTCAAAACAGAAAAAACGTCATCAGTAATGGGAATCGTGTGCAGTTAATCATGAACAAGATGACAGCACTAGATGCAACCAACGCACAAACCCCATAGTTAGCAATGTATCCACAAAAGAACTCGAGAATGGTCAAATTCTGTTCATTCACTTACATACAACAGAGCCACAGTCTACAGAAGATGAGTAGAAATGGTATGAGGCTAGGCAGGCACAGCAAGCAAGTGCAATGATCAAACTGTGTGTGTATATGATATGGAGTTGTGGTCGGTCGTGTATCCGCTGGCACGGCACACTGAATGTGCGGTGCATGCAGTGTCGACGACTGGTTGAGCTGGATGCGGCGGCGAGACTCTCGGTACGCCGCACGCGTGCACGGTATGCGCCCAGGGTACCCGGGTGTTTATGTGAATGACCGACCATTCGGCAAGAAGCGAGCGAGGAATTGAGTTCAATACAACGGTACCAGATGTACGCGCTCCTCGATCTCTCGCAACCTCGCTTCCAATTCAACACTAGAGGAACCATCGGTATGTGGCAAAAGGCCGCAAGTTTGAAAATGGGCGTGTACAGCTGTGATCAGTGAGCTGAAACATCAATTACTGTAGTGGTTGGTAAAAACACGTATTGCTGAAAGAAAAAGGGCATCAGGATGGGAAATTTGCAACGCATATATCGCTGAAGTTCTCTCATGTAATCAGTAAGATGTTTTGTATTGTAATGTCGACTGCACTGGAAGTAAACAAACGCAAAAGATTAGAATAAAAACAACACAAACTTCCATAATGTAAAACTCATGGACCCCTCTCTGAAAGCTCTCGCTCTCTCTCTAAGCTCACCTCCTTTTCCCTCTTTCTGTCTTCAAGTTGTTCAAGTTGATTTATTTCACTTCCAACAAATAACAAGAAATACAAAGAAACGCTCATATACACAGACGTCGGGAAATCAGTAAGACAATGCGATAAACAGAATAACATTGTAAAAAAGATACAGGTAAATTATCAACAGAGATACAAATAACTGTTACGTCACTGTGGTAAATGCATAAACAATATTGCTGGAAATGGAGGGGACTGCTAAAAAGAAGAGCTTGTAGAATGCAGTCCCCTCTAGTTTAGAGAAAAAAAATAATTGCAAAAACAACAACAACAACAAAATTCCCTAAGCGGTAGCAGAAAAAAAATACAGACATACATGCACACATACGGACGCACATTAACAAACACATGGCGGCTCTCTTGTAAGGAAAGATTGATGAGAGAATAGAAAGATATAGTAGTGAAGAAGGTATAAGTCCGAGGTGGACAAGGGGGGGGGGGAGAGGAGAGGGAAATAGTGAGTCATAACCAGGGCACTAGAGGCACAGAAGCACGGGCTCGCTGATGAACAAAGAGTAGTGAGATTAATAACTAAACAACAACAACTTTGAAAATCAAAAGTAAGAAAAAAAAAGAAGAATGGATTATCATACTGCATACGAAGTTTTTAAATGATTCTTTAACTTTAAAGAAAATGTATTAAAACTTAACATTTCTTTTATATTATTATCAAGAGAATTCCAGAATTTTGGTCCAGAAAAGGAGAATAAAGATTTTGCAAAAACCGTCCTAGTCAAAGGCAAATGATATTCATGGGATTTGTAAGAGACTACTCTTAGAGACTTGACTGTTATGATTTACAGGCTTTTTTCATTTTAGATGTTGACAGAGACTCCAGCTAATACTCCCGCTCTGAGGCCATTTTCACAAAATCTCCTGCTTGAGTCAGTTGAATCTGTCCCGCTCTATAATGTGTGTCTCCTGCTTAAAGAAGAAATCCACTCCAAACTCTTATCAATTTCATAAAAAAGAGGGAAAAAATTCCTGCAAAATAGTGCAAAAATGATCAAAATCGAATAGAAAATAAGAAAGTTATAACATTCTGAAATTGCAAATTTTTTCGGATAACACTTCTTCACCAGTCGTTATGAATATTCAGATCACCAAGTTGATGATGTCAGTGCTCTCACAATATTTTATTTATTTCATAATATAGCCTACAAAAATGACAATAATTTTCATATTTCAGCTGTATGAATATACAACTTGCCTGAAAACCACCGAAAAAAGCAAATGTTACCTCTGATATATCTTATTTCCGTATACTTATGGAAAATGCTTTTACCTGCATTATCTAAAAATGTGTGTGGTTCTTTTTTTTTTTACAAATTTATATAACATACATTAATGATTATGAGGGCATGACATCTTCAACTCGCTCATTTGAATATTCATAAGGACTAGTCAAGAAATGTTTTCCGGAAAAATGTGAAATTTTGAAATGTCATATCTTCCTTATTTCCTATCCGACTTGTCATTCTTGGAACGTTCTGTATAGGGAAATTTTATTTTCGCTCTTTAGGAGTTTATTCATTTTTGTGGTGGATTTCCTCTTTAAGATGCACTTTCTCTTGTTTGAAATTCAGCTTTCTCCCACTCAACTTTAGTTTCGTCATACAAAATAGATGTTAGAAAATAAGGCTACAGAGCGACATACACACAACCCGTTCGCAAGGACTTCGCGTTTTGCGCTTGTGGTGTGCATGTGTTCAGTTCATAATGTTCGAGTCTCCAATTTGCTATCACTATTTTATAGAGAAAAGGGAGATCCAGGCGGGAGAATCTCCAGTTAATTGGGATTGGGGCTGAGCTCGCATCAGTCTCTCTGTTTTCCGTTTGTTTGTTTTTTGTTAGTGTTGTATTGGTTTTATCGGTTGTTGTTGTTTTTAACCGAAAAGGAATTATCGCATGATGGATAAAATCAACAGAACTCAAAAAAGTTCTCAAGTCTATAATATCAGCGATTAACAATAAACAAAATCATGAAACCGTACAGCCTATTACACGTAATTTAGTAAGGCAATAATGAAAAAGAAGTAACTAAAAGTGTACAAACTTCAACGAACAAGATTTCTCTATAATTGATACGATTTCAACGTTAACAACATACTTAACCCGCCCGTTTTAGATACAGAACTCTGAAATCCCCAGATAGACCTTTGATACGCAAGCCATAAATTTTCCATAGGGAATTTAATAGAATTTCATATGATTGTTTGCACGCATCTCGATTCAATGAGAATCGTGGGATCATTATACAAGCACATTAGCATCAAGTTAACATATATATTGTTTCAAATATTTGCTTATCCCTATTCTCCTAGAACGTTTTCAAACCAAAACTTTGATCTCTTTCGATATATACATAGACAGACTATCATATAAATTATTTCAAAACGTCCTCATTATTGACACAAAGCTGCTGCAGGTAAAAATTTTCTTCTGTCAACTGACTCCACCTGCAGGTGTGTGATTATTCCTTTTGTTGCAACACTCCATAACCAACGGCATTTCTGTATTCGTTTTTTTTTTTCTTATTAGCTGATGAAACCCGGAAGTGGAACCAGAAATATAAACGCACCCCCTTAAAAAAGCTGATGACGCCCTTGTGTTTGTTCTTTTTTTATTGTTTCGCTTATGTTTGTTAGTGACAATACCTGACGAAGTATGCAAGCTTATTATCTTTACTCAAGAAGAAAACAAACTTAATTTTCAAGCTTTATGGTACCATTCTAAACCTGCGTGCACGACGTCTTTAAATACATAACACAGCGTGGGAGTAAAGTTTCCATCATCGTTTCGATTTTGCTTTTTCCCGGTAGGTATATAACCCCCATTGGGTTAACCCTAACTATAGGCCGGGGGGGGGGGGGCTCCGAGCCCCCCCCCCCACCCCCCCCCCCCTCGACGTTCCGCGCGATGTATCGCTAACGCGAAAAGCCATCGCCGCGACGTTTCATGACTTTTTTCTTTCGAGTCTTCCGCATCTATTGACACCAAATTTGCGATGCCCGGGCGCGCGGTTCTGAAGTTGCGCATAAATAATTATGTATGTGCATGTCAGACCAAAAATTGCTCAAAAAAGTGAATTCGTGTACAATTTCAATGCAAACTGTGCTTACAGGCAAATTTCATAAAAGCATGATTATTTTGGGGTTTTATTGATTAAAATCAATTAATAAAATATTTTCTTGTTCGGGACAATGTCGCGGACAAGTTTCATAGAAAAAACAATGAAAAACATAAAGTCGAAAAAACACAGAAATACATAAGAAATTCAAAAAACAATAAAATACTTCAGAAATTTTTTCTGATGGCACAATTTTTTTCTCTTATGTTTGCTCAGGACACTAAAAAGAATATTTACACAAAAAATGTGCCCATTTTGAGCATTATTTAGTGATTTATACCAAATTGTCTGATTTCATGCATCATTATGCATAAATTAGCATAATTCAGCATAAATGATAATTAACAAAAAAAATCTAACTTCATGGTACTTTAGATTACACCATAGGCAATGTGTGTGCCAATTTTTGCTGCGATCGCGCTGTCGACTGCCGAGATCTGGAGATCGGGGGGGGGGAGGGGGCCTTGGAGGCCCCCCCCCCCCCTCGGCTCTATGATCTACCTAAATAGCCCGGCCATTTTCAAGTGATCAGATGGGGGGGGGGGGGGGGGGGAGGGGGGGGGGGTTCCCTGACCCCGGCTTACTAAACTCATAATTTCTGTGGTTACTACTTTGCTCCTCTGCATGATCCTCCTTCTCCTCGTCTGAGCTTTAAATGACGATGCGGATAATGATAATAATGAAATAATTATAAAAACAGTGATGATAAAAACGATGCAAATCATTACCTATCATTATTATCATTACAGTGGCTCTTTATTACCATTATCATTTTGGCCAATCGAGGATTTGTATATTTCAAACAGCATTGGCAGGAAAGGTTGTTATGTACATAAACCTCCCTCCCCTCCGCCCCTCCCCCCACCCCCCCCCCCCCCCGCCGTTCATCCCAGTTAGAACTAACAGAGAACAGAGAAAATGAACAGAACTACCTCCCTGATCAGACAGATAGACCAGTCAAAGGAACATCCTATCACGTAGACATACATATAACAGTAATTATATCCGCATTCCAAAGTCATCAACATGTGAACGAGCGTTTTACCTCCAGTCCCTCGCTCGTTCGCGCCTGCATGCACGGTACACAGGTGCACCTACGCATGGGTGCACCACTGCACCCCACCCCCATCATTGCTCCTGAAGGAAATGCAGCAACGTGTCAGAGAGGGACCCAAACAAAACCTGACAAATTAGAGCTGTCTTACACTGACATCGTGTTTATTCCATTTAAGAATGGCTTTTCCAGCTGGTAAGAAGGATTTTGAGCATTTTCGTGGCATTATAAAGTAATACGTTACTATCACAGTGTTAAAAAACGCTCATAAACGACACAACTATCGCAAACAACGAAATGTCAGTCCGATGTATTCAAAATCGTGTTGGAAGAAATGTCAGTTGTGGTTGCCTTGGACTTGGCCTTCTTTGCTTGAATTCCTCTAACTGCAACAGCGACCCCAACACGTTTGTAACTGGTTACAGCGACCCACAACGGGGTTAGAATTCCTCCAGTCAGGAGAACTGCCGAAGTTGCAGAGTTGGCTAGAAACTTGTGAGGTTTTTTGAACGAATACTAGAATCTAGACACTGCACAGTCACATCATCCCTGGTTACAAAGTGCAATGATGATGCATTGATGGACGCACAATTGAATTGTACATTTGTTACCTGGTATGTGGTATGTACGTCAAGAAGACATGCCTGTGAGCTCTAGAGCTTTCCAAAGCTCTAGAGATGGATCTCTAGATTCTTCTACATGCCTAGAGAAGAAAGATCGGTTGATAAATAGATTATTGAACAGTGAGGGGTTTCTCAAGTCTGAGAGGGAGATAGCAGAATTCTTCTTGTAGGTAGATGTCTACTCCTCAATGTTCCGTCTGGAACCAAACGAGGAGGAAAGGGGGAGTGCGCGACATGTTGCTCTGTTAGTCCTTGTAGCTTGAGTCTTGGTTGTGAAAAAAAAAATGGTTGCTTGAAGTTTAAAAGTGTCGTTGTTGGCTGTGCTTTGAATGTCTGGTGGTATGAGTTCCAATCCTTGATGGTACGGGGAATATAGGAGTGTTTGAAACAGTTGGTACAGATGAAGTATTGGATGAAAGTGTTTCCTGAAGTGCATCTGGTGGCTCGCGTGGCTGGACGTAGGTAGTCCGACTCTGGCGGGGCCAAGTGCCCCCCCCCCCCCCCCCCCCCAGGCCTTGTGCAACACACTGACTCTTGAAGCTTTCCTTCGGATCGAAAGCAAGTCCCAGCCTAACCCCTGCATAAGTTTTGTGGCACTAGTGGTTTGTCTGTGGTCATTGCATACCATTCTAGCTGCAACAAGATCCAAGAAGAGTGAGTCGGCTAAAACACTCAGGTGGTGTTGTAGATGTGGTGAGATGTTTTGTCCCATTGTTTTAGCCACTTGGTGAGAAAGCTGTCTCTGAGGGTTTTGTACCATGAGCAGTCACCCACCAAGTGGGTCACTGTTTGAATGGTACAACGACAGGGGCATCCTGGGCTTTGCCTTGTTCTACCTGGATCTGGATGTGGATGTAGTACAGTGCAGGACCTTTTGGTATAAGGCACCGGGTGAGAGGGGGCACCGGGTGAGAGGGGGCACCGGGTGAGAGGGGGCGCAGGTTTTGTAGTCGAATCGAAGATGACTCTTCTCAATCTTTGCTTTGAATACTTCAGGTGATATACTGTTAATGACTTTGATGTAGAGCTGGTTCCAAGCCAGGGTTGTTTCCCCCCCTCCCCCCCCCCCCCCAAAAAAAAAAAAATCTAGCGCTCTGTTTTACATGTCTAACCGAGTAAAAGTTTTGTATGATTTGTAGCATATTTTTTGACAATATTGTCTACGTTACAATCTTTGAATTTTTTGCTGTAATATTTCACTTTGGTCGTACTTTTGAAAGAAGTTTTCAACTGGTATGAGGTAGGGCTGGGACCAACCCTACTTTGAAGAAGGATGTTAATCTCAGGATCTGGCGTCTCGAGGCAAGAGTTGGCAGATTCAGTTTCTCCTTCATTTGGGTGACACAGCCAGGATCACTGGAGGTGTAGTCACTTCATCAGTCTTATGGTGTGTAGGCGTTCATACAGGGCAAGCTTGTTTTTACGGTTCTTCACGGTATTATTTATTGGCATGTGGGAGATGGCATCCATGAGCAGTCTCCATTTGACTTTGTCGTGAGGGAGTAGGAGGATTTTCCTCAGGAAGTGTGAGGAACTGCTTGTCAGATTCATGAGTGACTGTGAAGAGCTTGGCAAGTATGGAGACCGCCTTATTTGCTGTTTTGTGAGGGAGGCCAAGGATAGCTTTGAACATGCTACACTGCGTTCTGTCGAGGTTGGCGAATTTACCTTGAAGGCCACACCTCGCTACTACAGTCATGGTAGTACATTACTGTAGATAGTGTGGTGTTGCAGGGTTAAGGGAGTCCCTTGGGACCCCTTTAAAAACTCAAGTTTCGATTATTTTCTTCTGAGGCTTAGGAGTGTGGGGGCATCAGTGGCAATTTGTGGTAGTTTGTTCCAGATGTTGACAACTCTCTGGCTATAGAAGTTCTTCCTAATGCCAAGGCGGCTTCTTGTTTTGGTTAGTTTCATGGAATGACTTCTTGTTTTATTCATTCTGGCAATCTCAAAATAATTCTCTGGTTTGGATTAAGTCGATTTGTTTCGTTATCCTGTAAGTTTGAAGTAAGTCTCCTCTCTCTCTTCTTTTCTCCAGAGTAGTTAGTTTCAGTTTTGCTAGTCTCTCTTCATATGGCAGACGATGAATGTTTGGGATGAATTTTGTGACTCTAGCTTGGACTTCTTCCAACACCTTTTCGTCTTTTTCGAGGTATGGGCTCCACGTCTGCATGGCATAGTCTAGATGGGGTCTGACGAGTGATTTGTACAGTCCAAGGATCACCTCTCTACTCCTGAAAGTGAAGTTCCGTTTGATCATTCCCAGTGTCCGATTTCCTTCATTTGCTGCTGCAGCACAGTGGGTGCCCACTTTCAGGGACTTGTTGACTAGTACCCCCGAGGTCCTTTTCTTCTGTACTTTCCTTTAGCTGGGAGTTGTCCATTGTGTAAGTGTAGTGTGGATTATTCTTTCCAAAATGCATGACTCGACATTTGTCTGCGCTGTACCTCATCTGCCATATGTTTGCCCATTTGTGGAGGTGGCTGATACTGTATTGCATGTCTGTTCTGTCACTATCTGATTGCACTGGGTGGATTAGCTTAGTATCATCAGCAAACTTACAATCTGTTGATTTGTCATTTAGTCCAAATTCCAGTCATATGAGCATTCGTTTGCTCATATGACAAACATCCACTCCATACATTTGTAGAGCATGCGTGGAGGACAGGAACACTTCCAGAGGGCATCGACTTTACGTGGAGTAGGTCCGCCCCGGTGAGCCCCTGCACCAGCAAGGGCATACAATGTTTTCCTACCTTTTGATGTCATTGTTGGAGTAGGGTCACAGAAGGAAAAAGTATGGTTAATGCCCAGATGTGGGTGTGCCTCCACCAGTGCAATAGTGTCTCCACCAAGATGCCATCAGTTTGATGGGCTGTGTGCAGAAGAAGAGATGATGGCACTCTTTGAGGGATTGATCTTATACTTCCACTTGTAAGAGTACTTGTAAGTGACATCCAGCATGGTTTGTAGGTCTTCTGGCTTTGAACTGATAAGTGTCACATCATGTGCAAGGACCAGGGTACCGAGGAATTCATGGCCTAGGGAGCGTCCTATGTTTGTTGATCTCAGGGCCTTAATGAGACCATCTATGTACACCAGGTACAGGCATGGTGATAAAACCCCACCTTGTCTCATGCCGTGAGTGACAGGAAAGGCAGAGACTCCAACCCCAAGCACCTTCTGATCTGGAGATTCTCCTGCCTGAAACCCCTAAAAAACGGGAGACTCCACGTTGATATGCGCGAAGCGTGAAGTTCCTTGCGTTCGGGGTCCAGGGCCCGCTGGGCCCTCGAAGCTCTAGGGTTCAAGATGCTCTCTCTTGCTATCTAAGGCTTATTTTTCAACATACAGTGGCTATAAGTAAGAAATCCTTTATAACGGGAGACACAGAGCCAGGGCAGGAGAAATTAAATCTCAAGCGGGAGAATGGGAGATTTTGCAAAAATGGGCTTTCGGCGAGAGATCTCCCGTCGAAAGCGGGAGAGTTGGAGTCTCTGGAAAGGGTTGGCTGAGAATTCCATTCCGTAGAGCCATGCTCTCTAGTCTTCAATACAGGTTCCTCAGGATTTTCTAGAGGTTTCCTTGGATGCCTGGCTTATGGAGCATGGGAAAAGAGTCCATCGTGCCAGACAGTATCGAATGCCTTGGTGGCATCCAGCAGAGCAGTGCAGGTATCCTGTCGCTTTGCAGAGTTCATCTCCGTGATTGTGTTGCAGGAGAGAGTTGTCGTGATGAATGAGTAGTCTTTCTGAAAGCCTGATGGAAGGATGTTTGCGATTTCTCTTTGGAGCAGAAATTGCTCTGAACTTACCTCTGTCAATCAATGTACATCTGCTTCGCGAATTCGTGAGTAGTTGTTACAATTTATGTCGGTCATACTAACCTCCACTAACCAGCGCAGAAAAGCTTTCCCCACTACTACGTATGACTCAAGATTTCTTACATGCGTAAGATTTTTCTGGGTATTTTCATTCCCTTTTCTACCCGTGACAAACTTTGCATGTCATTGCCTTTCAGGAGCATTCTGTTTTTTACAAAGACTAGATCTCCTGTTGAGGATATCATAATGAGTGATGAAAAGGAAAAGTTGCTCATGATTTACAGTCGTATACCTTCCCTATTCCCATAGTTGTTACTCTTCAGTGCGCGGTACAGCAGTATGCATGGGGCCGTATAGGCAGTGACAGCGCTGTGGCTACCCTGAGCCAGAGCGGCAGCAAGACATTTGAGATGAAGGCGGACCAACCTTATGCAGAGGTAAGTCCTTGTCCTTTTTGCAATTGCATAATTCCCACCCAGTTTTATGTGATCCTGTAACTGAATTCTACTTTTTGTTTATAAATATTAGATACTCGCTTTAACCAGTTGAGGACGAGTCCAGAGTATACTTGGGCAGGGGTCTATGGGAAATGTGTGTTGTACCAAAATCAGCCTGTCCTCAATGGGTTAATAGGTTACATCCAATTGGTTCCATCGTACTGGATCATGGCTTGTAATTGGCTTCTGTGTAGATTTATTTTTTCTCATCATGCTCTTATCAAATGAGGGATAACATAAGGGTAAGTGTCCTGAGGTTATTTTTCTAGGGATAAGTGTCCTGGAATAAGCATCCAAGGAGATTACTGTAAAACATGATATATTCGCGGCATGAATTTTTCGCGAATTGGAGCCGACAGCCTTTTTCGTGGCATGAAATTTTCGCGAAGTGCCACTGGCGTTCAATGCATATAGTGTAAACAAGGACTTTCGCGTGCATTTTAATTTCGCGAATCTTGGCGCTCGCGAAATTCGCGAAATTAAAGTGCACGCGAAAATTCCTCGTTTTACAGTATGAGGATAAATGTTGTGGAGGATATTGTCCTAGGCCCAGAGGGAGTAGTGTCTTGTACCTTTTTTTTGTGATATATTGAATGCACCTTCCATAATAATTATATTGTTTATCATTAATGACACTTTATTGCAACAAATGATGTACATACACACACACACACACACACACACACACACAAATGGACACAACCTGGATAGGTATTATTGTGTATTGTAGTTTTGTACTTTGATTTCATTTAATTTCTTTGGTGATTATTCTTTTTATTTTGTTTAGTAAATGTGATCTTTAACACAGCTTTATATTTGTTCTATTATTCACTCATGAGGGGTCCAAAACATACAAGACAAGCCTTTTGGCAGATACAGCCATTTCCATCATAATTAGCAACTTGCACTTTAGTTTACTAATGTATTTTGTTATTTTCAGTTCATGACAAGAATACTGTATTCCATTTGTTCCTTTCTGGTTGTTTGGTATGTCATTGTATATGGAGCTGCATAAACGATGAACTTGTGTCATTGCTGATGATGTAATAATTAATCTAATTAAATAAAAAAAAAGAAATAAAGACCATGCATTTATTGCCAAATGTCATTCATATTTCACTGTGCCTGTCACTGGCAATTATGCACCACAAGAAGTATGTATTTTTTGTGATGATTGACAAAATACAGTACTGATTTGATTTTTCATTTCCAATTGTAAAATAGCTGTGGATGGGAACGCATCCCAAGGGTCCGTCGTCCGTGAGCAGCTCAGCACGCGCTGGTATGCTCCTCAGTGACTGGATCGCCAAGAAGCCGGAGTGCCTGGGGTCAAAGGTCAGGGCCAAGTTTGGCGACCAGCTTCCATTCCTGTTCAAGGTCCTCTCCGTCAACAAATCCCTTTCCATTCAGGCTCACCCGAACAAGGTAAGCATCAAGGTGTCATGCGCCAAGCCTATAATCTAGGCAGAGGATTCAGCTATTGTCTTTGCTGTTACGCTAAACGTCTGAAGCGGCGAGACTATTGTCTTTGCCAAGCAATATGTCTGATGCGGTGATACCATAAACAGTGGAAGCATCCACCGCCTATATCCATGTGTCTTGCTTTAGTCGTTGTTTTCTTATTATTGACTATGAGTCAGCAGTTTTTCCTACCCAAACTCCCACTGATTCATAGTTGATAATGAGAAAAGGTCGACTAAAGCAAGATGAGTGGATATAGGTGGTGGATACTTTGCAGGCATCCATTAGTCTCGCCGCATCAGACATGTTGCTTAGCGAAGAAAACAGTCCCGCTGCATCAGATGTTTAGTGTGAAACGGACAGTAAAGACTGTAGCTGCATCTTCCGCTTGGATTATAGGCTGTCATGCACCTGGCATGCACAATGTTTTAGATGTGATAAATGCACCTCATTCTTGATGTTGAGAACTTGTCTGACAATAGAGGGCGACAACAGAGTTTATAATGTTCTCATTCTCAGGAAATGGGGGTATTCCAGTTGACTGCGCTCTACAGTCATATTGCACTAGTTGTTTGAATGTTGTGCCATCTCCTCGTTTCACACACAGTTGTCATGAAGTGAGAGAGAGGAAAATGGTGCGAGCTTTGGCAGCTGCCCAGTGAATGACAAAATATCTGCTTGGATCCGTGAGAAGGACTCACAGAGAATTTTTAAATCCTGTCTGGAAGTCACTTGAAAGTATTTCAGTGCCCACTAGCTCTGATCCTTTACACCTGATATGTTATTCACACAGGATCATCTCTTCAAGCCAAAGAAGTGAGAATGGCATTGTGGATTCTGCCTGATATGATCCCGGTTCAGATAGATCAGAAGAATATGAAATACAAAAAATATGGTAAAGCCACATGATTATGGACATCGACAGTGAGTCCTTGTCGCTCACTGCTTCCTGTTCCCTCCCCTTTCCGTTATCGTCTTTACGAAATGATTTTTTTATTTTACTGTATACCTCTGTGCATTCCTCAAAATAGTTGCATAGTTGAACAATAATGTTTCCCCAAGTCATGTATTAAACCTTATGCTAATACACCTCAGAGTTTAAACAAAGATAAATATAAGATAACTAATCCCATGTCACTTGAGAATATGCTCCCCCTTTTATACCAAGAATAACAGTTAGAAATTGTTTTGAGGTCTAAATAAATTCATTGGAAATCTATAGTATCTTTTTACTCTGAGGCAAGGTCTTAATTACGTACTTTGACAATATACCAGTGCAAGGTATCAAATTATCAGGGTTAGAAAAGGGAGACTCAAACTTTAATTGTTGTTAGTTGAATGCTGTACCCTTTTCAACCATGCCAAAACAAGAAAAAAATTAATGAACCATACTTTTTTAAAAATCACTTCTTCAAGTTATTGTGATCACATACCAGCATTCCATTGGCTTTTTGATTCATTATATTTCCTGGTGGATATTTTTCATCGTTTGTTTGTTTTTTAAGGCACATGCTGAACAGTTACATGCAGAGAGACCAGACAAGTACCCAGACCCCAACCACAAACCAGAGATGGCCCTTGCTCTGACGCCCTTCGAGGGCATGAATGGCTTTAGACCGGTCAAGCAGATTTGTGCCTTTCTGGACAGTAAGTTTCTCGTCAGCCATTGTTGGCACAGAGAAGAGAATGACAAGCATCTCAGGGAGAACAATAATGATGACGATTTTCCAGAATGTTATCATCATTCTTGAATTTCCTCGCAATTAAAGTTGTCAGATTATGATTACGTTCTGATTTCTTTTAATATACATCTCCAGAGGGAAAGTGTAGAGATCTCAGGTAAAATGCAGGTAGAATGTAGCCTCTATGTTTTCTCCACATTACACTGAAGCGGGAGAGTTATAGCAGGTTTTCTGATCATGAATAGATTGATCATCATAACACAGAATTTTGATAGCAAGAAAGTGATGACTTTTAGCTCATCAAATCCTGGAAAAACACATGTTATAGTTTTATGCTATCTCTCTTTATGGTAATTTTTGACTATTCATTTTCAGTATTTTATAAGGTTGAATGAAAAATACTTTTTCATTCGAGCCCTGTATTATTAACTTATAATGGCTTGGGTTGCAGAATTTTCAAGTCTCTTAATCGTTCAACCTAGGACTGTTTTTTAAAGTGCCAAAGCGTTTTGGATGATAAGTGTTCTTTTTCTCTCTCTATTTAGAAATATTGTTTCATTTTCTTTTAGTAATTCTTTGGAGATTCAATGAATTTAACTAGTTCCATCTAATTTTTCACCGGTGTAAGATAATGCTGTGAAATTCAGAGGTGCCAATTTAGTGATTACAGGGTGATTATTTCTGCAGCAACATTTCTCAATGATCAATACACTTCATCTTTTGATGCAAATCTCACCCTTTGCACACAGCGGTGCCAGAACTGAGAGTTGTCGTCGGTGAAGAAGCTGCGTCGGAATTGAAGGCCGCCCTGGCAGCCAGTGGGGGTGAAGGGAAGACCGAGGAATGCCGTGCTGCCCTCAGGAAGTGTTTCTCTGCCATTATGACTAGGGACATCAGTGAGATGACGGCCCAGTTAGAGACACTCATCAAACGTCTTCAAGCTGAAGGTCAGGACAAACTCATAATCTCACATTTTTAGCTCACCTGAGCCGAGTGAGCTATTGCGATCGCTCTTCGTCCGTCGTCCGTCGTCCGTCGTCCGTCGTCTGTCGTGCGTAAACTTTTCACATTTTCATCTTCTTCATGAGAACCCCATGACCGACTTTCACCAAACTTGGCAGGTAGCATCCCTAGGGGGATAGGATCTCAATTTGTTCAAATGGGCACCATGGCCCACCTGGGGGGGGGGGGGGGGGGGGGGGGGCCCAGGGGGGCCCAAACACCCTAAAATTAAGGAATCTTTAAAAATCTTCTCTAGAACCAGAAGTGATAGGGCTTAGTTGATACTATGAGTAAGTACATTGATGACTGTAGTTTCAAGTTTGTTCATGGGGGAATCAGAGGTGCCCCCCTTGGGACTCAGGGGAGGGGGGGGGGGGGGGGAGGGGTCCTAATGGGGCCTAAATTGTACATTTTCATCTTCACTTTGAGATTGCCATGTCTGATTTTCACCAAACTTGGTAGGTAGCATCCCTAGGGGGATAGGATCTCAATTTGTTCAAATGGGCACCGTGGCCCACCTGGGGGGTCCCCAGGGGGCCCAAACCCCTTAAAATTAAAGAACCTTTAAAAATCTTCTCTAGAACCAGAAGTGATAGGGCTTAGATGATACTAGTATGAGTTAGTACGTTGACGACTGTAGTTTCAAGTTTGTTCATGGGGTTGGCAGAATCAGGGGTGCCCCCCCCCCCCCCCCCCTTTTGGGACCCAGGAGAGGGGATGGGGAGAAGTACTACAGTTGTAATGGAGCCTGAATTGTACATGTTCATCTTCTTGAAAACCTCATGATGAATTTTGACCAAACTTAGCAGGTACAGTTATAGCATCCCTAGGGGGATAGAATCTCAATTTCTTCAAATGGGCACCATATTCCTCTTGGGGGGGGGGGGGGGGGAGGGGGGAGGGATCCATATGCAGACCTAAGTTTCCAATGTTCTCAGGTAAGAGTGTGCAAGAATGCATGGAAGGTGAAATTGCGATACTCGGGTGAGCGCGTGACCCCCGGGTCTCTTGTATTCAGATGCTGTTTTTTTTTCTTCTTTATTATATTTATGCAGAAAGTTTTCCATGATTTGTTGCTGTAGTCATAGTGTATTGGTTTATATTTGACCCAAGTCAAGAAAATATTTCATGATATAATATTATATCCTTCATGAACGAAATCCTGTTCAGTGATTGGTCTACATAATGTCATGTGAACAAACATGACATTACTATGTTGAAGACAAAATGCCAATGGAGAAAAATATGGTATACTGTGATGTCATATTCATGGAATAGTGCACTATACCATGAATATGACGTCTTAGATATTTTTATTATTATTTTTTTTTTTTTGTCGATAGAGTGTGTGAAGTGCTGTTGGTTTTGGCCTTGTGTAATGTGTAAATTGCGTTCACTCTGGTACACTGTTTGACTGCACTGTTATGTGTAAATATTTTCATTTTAAGAAGTTTACTATTCTTTTTCATATTAATGTTTGTTGGAGGGATATAAAGCAAATATTTGCTCATATCCTCATGCCGAATATTGTGTATGCATTCTGAAATATATTGTTGCAAGTAAACATAAATCCTCTCTTGTAGGAAGCCTCATATTTAGTTGCCATGTATTACTCCCAAGTGAACTAAGTCACATACTCCTCGAACCCTTTTATAGTGTTCAGTGAAAAAGCAAACCAAAGGAGTAACTTACAGCTAGTTTGAGGCTTGTTTCAGGATTGATTTAGTGTATTGATTTTATGTTGTTTTTGCTGCGAAATACAGAGGCGGCTGGTAAGGATCTGACCCAGAACAACGGAGCTCTGGTGCTACGGCTGCAGGGGCAGTTCCCCGGTGATGTCGGCTGCTTCGTGTCCTACCTCTTCAACCATGTGATCCTGGAACCAGGCCAGGCCATGTTTCTCGGGCCCAATGAGCCTCATGCATACCTGTCAGGCAGTGAGTTAAAGGCCACATCACTTTTAGAATTATTTCATCCTTATCCTTATTGGACAGGTTAACACTCGGTGTAATGCTGCGTTTACACCATGTTCCCCAGCGGCCATGGCAATCACTTTAGACAATGCTTTGGGACGGGATGGGCAAATGGGACAGGCCGTGATTGCCGTGGATGCTGTGTCAGATTTTTAGAATGTTAAAAAATTTGCCATGACAGTCGGGGGTGCTATTGAGAAACCTTGTAGGCTGTAATAAAATGGAGTGAATGCAATGAAACATGATAGCACATAACATGCCATAACGAAACTTGGAGGTGGTCTGTAGCGGGACGCTATGGAAAACATAGTGTAGTCTAGCCTGACCAGATGCTGTGAGAAGGGCATCTGATAGCTACATGTTCACTGGAGCCAGGACTGGAATGAACAAGAATAGAATACGAAGGGGTAAAACAGGAGAATGTCCCATCTACCCATGGCGCACTACGTTTTGGGCACACGGGGCTGCTATGCCCTTCCGAAACATAGTGTAAACGTGGCATGAAATTTCTGGATGATAATGGTTGCCAATGACATATTGATATATTGATAATTTCACCATCACTGTTCAATTTTATTACCCATTTCACTAAATTACATCCATTACCTATTGTCAAATCATATACATGGAAATCTGACTTACATTACCCAATATGAATTCATCAATAAACAAGATATAAACTTAAGGTTATTTTGTATTAAAGGAAAAAGCATTTCTGTGATGATAATAATAGTCATTCTGATGATGACTGACAATACTATTATTGTTCTTATTATTATCATTGTTATCATGATGATTATATTGTTGTAGTTGTTATTATCACTCATCTTTCTGTGATCGTCATCATCAAAGATACCAGGGATTAACCCATTGAGGAGGGACTGATTTTGCTACAACACACATTTCCCATAGACACTTGCCCGAGTATACTCTGGACTCGTCCTCAACGGGTTAAGGCAGTTGAAATGGTATACTGGTATTCTGAGAATAGTCGTGTGTCTTGCATTGCAGATTGCATGGAGTGTATGGCATGCTCGGACAACGTGGTCAGGGCAGGCCTAACCCCAAAGTTCAAGGACATTCCCACCCTGTGTGACATGCTGACCTACCTCCCGTCCACCCCGGCAGAGAGGGTATTTCCCAGCAGGACCGACCCCTCAGATCCCACCCTCACCATTTACGACCCTCCCGTGCCTGACTTTGCAGTGGCAAGGATAAAGGTTTGAGAATTTCTCACTTGCATGGAGTGTAGCCTTTCTTTGGGGCAGAGCTCTAAAAGTTTCTTAGTGTTAATGCCCGCACTCATTTTTTCAACTGTCTGTGAAGAAATGTGGATATTGATGTGGGTAATCAGGTTTATGCGAAAGCTTTCTTAATGTTTTAAATAAAGAAATTATGTAATCAAAGACTGAATGTAGCATAGCTTGGAATTCATACTTTTGTTGAAACTCTTTGGAGTGTGTTGTTGAATGTTTTTGGGGTTGCACCATGTACATTGTAGTAGTAGTGGTCTTTAAAAGGACTGTTCAGAATGAATGATGATAAGTGAGTAGAAAGTTGAGGAGGGGTCTTCTTTTGACATTAACAAGTTTCTTGTGAAATTTATGCAAAGTAAATTAATGATCAGTACTGTGTGTATGAGTGACCAGTCAATATCTTAGGAAATTCATCTTTTCATGTATTTTTTGTTTTGTATTTTTCCCCTTCTTTTTTCTTTTTATCTGACAGGTGCCAGCAGAGCAGACCAGTTACACTCTGAGAGCGGAGGATAGCGCGAGCATCGTCATTGTCATCGAGGGAGATGGAGCGGTGACGCACCCCTCCCTGGGAGATGGACAGAGCCTGCCGTTCTGCAAGGGGTCAGTACTCTTCCTCTCAGCCAATCAGACGCTGTCGTTCACTCTGCAGTCCGGCCTGCTGGCTTTCAGGGCATTCTGTCCACTGGACTGACTCCCGCTAGGTGAGCACTTGTAGAGCGGTGCGTCAAAACGTTGATACTGGCAATCCAGGGTTGTTGATTTTGATGACAAAAATAGGCCAACTTTATAGACTCGTCACTTAATATTGCTCTTTGAATAGTGTAATGAATACATATTTTGATATCTTTTGTATATCAGTCTGTTTTTTGAAGCAGCGTTGGACAGTCTTCTTTAGACTTTAGGAATGAAGGTGCTATTGATCATCAGCTCTGTGTACATTTGATGGAAATTAAAACAGATTTGAACATTGTCTCCAAATCATTTAAGCAATATTTGTAGTGTGTGCTCCAGTTTCTGTCCACATGTAGTACACTGTCAATGGCAGAATGCTTTGTTGTGTGATTACACTTCTTCCATGGATCTGAGATTCATGTAAATGACTTATTTGTATAAAAGTTTGATAATAGAGATGACAAAGATATATAAATCTATGATCAAATCAAAGAAATCTCAGACGACAATAGTAACCTACTTTCTAAAGTTCTAGCAATATCTATCAATTCTAAAGCTCCTCCTCCACCAACCCCCCCCCCCCCATTTAATTGCCATTTCTGTACTATATTCAGAAATTGGCATGGACCACATTTGGTCGACATCTGAGGTATTGTGTAAAACAAGTAGTGTATGGTCTTAGCCCATGCAGTGGAACAAGATTTATTATTTTGTGAGAGAAGAGACACTCTATTCAAATCGGTTTTGCCTTGTTGAATGGAGCACCTCATCTTTCACCTTGCACGAAATCGTGTACCATTGTACTTGGGACCATTTAATACTATTTGTGTAAAAGTGTATACCTTTATGGGTGTGTCTTTATAATATGGTTGCTAGGAGTGACATTAAATGCTGCACAGAACTTGATGCACATTAATCCTTTGGGTGCTTTGAGTACTGATTGACACAGAAAACCTCATAGCACTGTACACACTATCCAAAGTCCTTGGTACAGGAGGGGTTAACGGAGTACTCTGCCCCTGCATATGCAGTTTCCATGCATGCTTGGGTGTCTTCCATCCTGGTACTATAGAAAGCACACTGCAGCGTTAAGCAGGCTTTCACTGATGTACAGTTTTTTGGTACATCTCGCAAGAAAGTCTGCTGACATAGCATCAACCAGAAGGTGTTGCCATTTTGATCTACAATGGGTTCATTCTTCTTTTCATTTGAGACCCCTCGGATGCTGCTGTTTATGCCATATACAGTATATTGCAAGGGCAAGACTTTGGGATCTTCGACTAGAAAGCCAACTTTCATGAGTGCGTGGTCTAGAACCACAGTGTGGAGTGAAAAAAAAAAGTGTTATCCTTTTCGAAAAAACAAAGTTAGCACTTTCCCATCTTGCAGGCAACTATATTGCATATGTGTTCTGGAAAGCAATGTGTTGATGTGTTATTAATTTACGAATATCAGTCAACTTGTGAAGTTTGCAAACTGTTTGGTGTATACAGTATGCAACAGAGGGTTTATGCCTTTGAATCAGTGTTTCTGCCACTTCTGTTTTGTTCAAATCATTGTCTAAATTTGGATCGATGCAAATTCAATTTTAATCCAATATATGGAAAAATTGTTCAACACTTCTGTATCAAGTAATGTTTTTTTTTCTGAAGAGTTTTGCATGGTATTTAAGGCTGAATTTATGATATGAGTGCATTAAAAATTATCCAAATCTATATATAAATACCAAACTTTGAGCTGTAATTATATGTAGAATACATTACTTAATATGTATACTGTGAACTTTAGGTCTTATGTGCATTTAGGACAGCAATACCGAAGGTAATGTAAAGAGCTCAGTACAATCTTTACATAGAGTTCTTGTGTGTAATTACCAAACAGCATTTGCCGCCACCAAATATCGAGCAATTATTTTCATATATGCTATGGTTGTATGTGTGTGAACCTAAATTGGCAAGTTGCAGAATGGGATTTAAAAAAAAAAAAAAGAAAAAAAATTTCTTCTTATGCCATTCACACATGCTTTACAGAGCAAAGTATTGCATGATTTGTTAAACAAAGAAAAAAAATTCAAGCAGGGCCAATTTTTTTTTTTTTTTTTTTTTTTTGCACTGTGATGCATATCATAAGAATAAATGATTTTTGAAAATGATTAATATCAGGTGTGTATGAGAATGGGACTAAAGACCTATTATTGACCTTGCGATCCTCAAAAGCGGCCCTTTTTCTCGCTCTATCCAGACCATGCACTGGGTTACTTGGGCCTCCTATGACCCCCACTATTTAGTACACAGGTGGTCCTGAGGAACTTTCACATTTGCAAGGGCTTGCATGATGTCTGCACTTGCTCATTACCGAGTCAACAGGGTATCCTTATGCAGTTTTAGTGATCTGGTGGTAAAGGTACTACTACCACGTCCAGAGATTCTGTAGCCAGTTGGTAGACAACTTGTGATATATATATGACTATTACATCCTTATAATGTGATTTCATATGGACTGCCTAAAGTCCAAACGCCCTCATACAGGGTCCAAGTCATGTGGTCCAGTAAAGTTTTCATGTGACTGTGGCTATTGCTATTACAGTGGAAATTTTCGCAGGTTGGAAGTTTTCGCCTGATATGTGCAACATTAAAGTAGTGTGAAAGTAAAAACATGCAAATCTTTTGGTTAGTCACCATAGCAACGATGAGCTGTAAAGTGCTCGCTCAATTGTCGGTACCATCCAGGGAATTAAAAACGTGAAATTCATTTTAGGTACTCGTTCAAGTGTGAAAAAATAATTGAGAGAAAATTTCCATTTATATGCCAGTAATTTGTCAATTGAGATCCAGAAAGCCATTTGATTCCATAGACCTTTAACTTCACTTGCAGCCTTCTGTTGCTCATATGACAATATTTATTTTATTGTGCAGAGTCCCTTTCCATTTTAACACTGCTCTTTTCACATTCAGAAAGTTAAAATTTTCCAATTTTAGTTCCTTATTTTGTAACCTCAAAGTAAGAGTAGCGTGACATATCGAGCTGTCATCACGTAAATGCTGATCCACTAAGTTGACATGTGACTGAAAATGCATTCTATATTTGTCTAGAATGGAAACAATGAAAAACATGAAATATACTAAAAGCACAGTACTGCATGAAAAAAGGAGATAATTCAAGTGTTCTGTAATATAAATGAAATCAGCTGATGGCCTTGTAAATTTTTTGATGAGAAAGAAATCTACCTATATTTTTGATAGAACCATTTTAATAGAATAAATGGCACTTGATAGGTTATAGACTCACTAGCTGGTTTTTGTGTGTCTCAGAAGTGTACCATCTTAATTTGAATATATTTGCAACTATAACACTGTACTGAACAGTGATATTTGTGTTATCTTATTATGATTCTTTGTGGACCCACACTGTTCCATATATGTTTTTTGGTCTCATAAATTTTCTTAGTTGTTTTGATCGTCAGAAAAGCATTGATAGTTTCGAACCAGCATTACTGCCACTTGAAAATCCACCTCAAGCACAGGTAGTCATATGAACATACTTGTCATATGAATATATTCTGCATGAAGGATGGCATGGTGCAAAATAGAGAGCAATGAAAAGCCTTTGAGCTAATACTCATGAAAAAATGCTTTGGTAAAAGCACTAGGACCATTTACACTTACAATGAAATACTGTGGTAGTTTGAAAATTGAATGCAAATGCCTCGCAAAATACTGACATGGTATTTAGGGCGGTAATCTAGACTTTGTGCAAATTACTAGTATGCATGCAACATTTGAGTGTGAATCCTGTCACGAAATACCACTCACCGCACTGCAGTGCATTTCTTACATGACCTGACGCACTTCCTGTATTCTCCTCGTAGGAGATAAAATGCGTATGAGCAGCGCTTACCTAGGAGAGGTGTACTCTCGGGCCAGGCGGGTGTTTCATAAAGCTGTTCTTAAAGTTATGAACGACTTAAGAACGACTGGTGATCAGTTCTGATGTGCCATGCATATCAGAATTTCAATAATTCAGCACAAGAACTGATCACCAGTCATTCTTAAGTCGTTCATAACCTTAAGAACAGCTTTATGAAACATTCCCCTGGAATACCATGGTCTTTCCTGAATGAGGATAATACCAACTGCAATACCGTGGTATCTAGTGCTGTAAAAGTGGAAATTTTTGTGGTGTTGAAAGTTTCGCAGCCAGAAACCAGCGCAAAAATAAAAGCGTGCGAATATTTTTGCTTTCAATGTGTTCCAGTAGTGCATGTCTTGATACCGGAGATGTAAAAACAGGTGAAACTCTTCTTACCTTGCGGAGTGCAAAATATCATGTATGCCAAAATATCTACTTTTCCAGTACTGTGGTAAGTTGCCATTTAGAACAGAGACAGCAGATTACCAGGGTATGTATTACTACATTAATTCTTTTATGAATGCATCTAGTGTCATAGCATGATACAACCCAAGGAGATTGCGCTTTTTATAGATTTGATGCCTCTATTCTGGATTTTAGAAGCACAAGTGCATGTTATAGAGACGTAAAACTGTTGGACACGTATGCATTTAACTCATACTAGGTAATTCTTTGTGTGGGTGTTGTGCTTGTTACCCTACCAGGAGTAAGTGCCACACTTTCCTTTTCTACCGACATTTGATATGGACATGCAATATTGATACCGATATCAGTGGTTCATTTCACTGCCATAATTCCTTCCTTAATCATTTTGCAGGGTGTATCATGTCTACTTTGTAGTGATATGGGCATTCTTTGAGAAGTTCGCACCAGCAGCTGGGTTTACTCTACTTAATGTTCAAAAAAATAAACATCAGAAAGAAGAGAATATCTGTTGCAGCTATCTGCTAATGTACTTCATTCAAAGATGGAGACTCATCTATCTCTGACATTTGCAATATAAGGATTACATACCTCTGCGAACCAATAAAACCGAATGAGTGCCAGTTAATAATTGTCAGTGTTAGGAAATATATGGCGACTTTAGTCTTTGAGTTGTTTATAACACACAAAGTTCATCTAGTGACAATTTGTTTCGCAAATGTGATTGATACATTATCTGTGCAATGTAATGAATGAAATAATTAAAAATGTTGTTGATGTAGTAAATCATAGCTGTGCATGTATTTTATTCTAGGTAAGTCAGCGTTCCATATGAGAGTGTCGGAAGCATGGGTGGACAGTACCATTTGTGTGTGAGCGCCCTCTATTGTCCTTATTATCACCATGTCTGGCTAATGGGGAGGGGGAAATACCTGTAAGCCAGTTTAGAGTTAGCTCATGTGCATATGGGTACAAATGACCCTTCTTATTTCCTCGGTTGTTTAGGCACTCCACTCATTTTCAGCGCGCAAAATGTATAAGCTTGCCAGACGTAACAATATCTATTATATGGAATTCATCAGTCATGGTCAAACAAGGATAAACTTATATAGACCAGCTGACCAGAATGTTCCATCAATTAACACTGAGGAAAGCAACCACTTCATTATATTGCATTGAATGTATTAACACTCTTTCTTTTGTTTTTCTGTTGATTTTGCCAAATACCACTTTTGCTGTCAGGTGGATGTGCTAGCAAGCACCATTTATAAGGATTACTTGAATAATCATGACATCACAGATGCTTTTATCTCAGTGAATTTAAAACCAACATGCCCTGTTGGTACAAATGACCCTTTTCTGCTATACGTGGAGTAGAACCCTGAACTGGCTTACAATTTTCTTGCCACATGTTCTGTATGGTTTGATCATGAAGTCAAGGCAGTCAAGAGAAGACAAGAAAGTTGTCAAAACTTTGACAGGTACTTCTGCTATGTGATTAGATAAGAAAAATATATATATATTGATGACTATAAAGATATTATACCTGCCCCATGTGTCATAGCACATACATAAGATAAAGTTAGGGGGGAAAGAAAAAATGTAACTTACAAACAGCTCCGCATTCAATTTTCACAACAGGCAGGTGGAACTGAATGCAACTACAGTCAACCACACCAAAGTCAAATCCAAAAGGACCAGAGAAAATCCCTTGACTTAAATGAATTTCAACTTACACAGTAGAATTAACACGTCTACATCCATCCCAGGTAGAATTTTTTGTTTTGTTTTGTTTTGTTTTGTTTTTGTTAGCTGAGAACCAGAAGGGCACTATCATGTTCTAAGAATTGAGTGTAAATGAAAACTAAACAATAAATTTTCATGAAATGAAAAGTGAATGTAATCAAAAGTGGGTAGATATATAAGCATTTTTCCAAACATTGGGTAAAGAAAGTGCTCTTGTGGTTTTGAATAACATTTTACTGAAAATGAAAAAACAAAACAAAAAAACTTCAGAATTGACACCATAGTGAACAGGAGATCAAAATCGACAACTCAATATGCCCTGAAATTGCTATAATTTTAGAGCGTTTCTGGTTCTCAGTCAATGTTTTCCAACTTGTGTGAAGTTGACTTAGGCAAGTTTGATGGTATATTCAGAGGGGGGGGGGGGGGGATGGAGGGATGAATGAGAAGAGAGAGAGAGGGATGGTGGAGGAGGAGAGAAAGGAGAGTTAAGAAGTAGTGTAGAGACTTGCCACTTAGCGATGTCTTAAGATGATCTATTGCTGTTGAGAACATGCTGAAGGAAATCTTCTTTATCGTAAGCTGCTGGCACCACTGAAATTTCCTCGTTATATCAGGTATCTTGTTATATACGAGGGATAAAAACAAAAGAATAAAAAGGAATGGGACTTTCAAACATTACCTTGTTATACCTCGCTATATCAACCCTCATTATCACTAGGTTTCACTGTACTTCAAAAATTATGTAGAAGTCACTCGAGGTTTAAAGTGCATTGCCAGTACAAGTCAAATCAGAGGAATAGAATGATGGAAAGTTTCATCTATTAAATCTGGTATCAAATTAAGTTTTTGCGAACACCGATATTGGTCAAATTCATGTATTGGTGGGCAAATTTGATAAGAGGAGGATGTCATCACCTTTGCAACGAAATATTGGGAAACCCTGTTATAACGAGGTTGCCGGGACTGCCAATTTTGCATCCTTTTGACCAGTTACATACATAAATGTACTAAAAGAGACCAGCTAAAAATATATGTACAGTAATGGAAAATCAGGACCGGTGAAGTGATGCCTCGGTACCTTGCAAGCGAGCTTATTGTAACAGGGGTTTTCAAGTATTGTTGTGTTGCAATATCTCAGAAAGGAATGATTTCAAGGTGGGGTGTTTGTTTTGCTAAATTAGAAAGATCGGAATTTTTAGATTTGTGTGTGTTGCATTCCAGCAAATTAGAGAGTTGCATGGCAACATTACTACCTCATCTGATTTTGCATCACAGTGGACTCCCGTCATAACAAAGTCCTTGGGACCGGCAGTTTTTTTTACGTTATATCGAAATTTCGTTATAACCGAACAAATTAACAGTAAAAAACATAGAGCCGATAATGTTGCGGCCTGAATTTTTATTCCATCGTAACCGGAATTTCGTTATAACTGTGTTCGTTATAACGGGAGTGCACTGTATGTGCTTCCAGCCAATATGACTGATCTTATGGAAACTTGAAACTTTAAAAATCTGCAACTTTATTTCCAATTTTAGTTTGGACAAAAACTTTAACTGGATTGAGAGAAGTTAAGCAGCTTCACTTACTTCATATATTTTCACCCTCATTATTTATCATATGCTTCAATTATGATATACCGAAATTGATACTGTATAGGAGTGATAATTCAAGCCCGATTATGTTTTCTTGTCATTAAAAAAACCTCACAAACTATACCATTGCTCCAACAAGTCTAAACAAGTAGAACCCACATGGCTAGTTTGCTAAATTATTGTCTACAGCTAGAAAAGGGTTCTGAAAGAAATTTGCATGAGAAAAATCTAGACCAAACAAATTTTGATAGACTTTATTTAATTTCCTTTTTTTTGGGGGGGGGGGGGGGAGTTGGTCAAAATATACCACTGGCAATGTTTGCCGCTTCTCTTAGTTGACGTTTAATGCTCCATAAAGTGTCTTCATAGAAGTGTGATTTTTTTTTTTTTTTTTGGGGGGGGGGGTTGCTTGCTTGCTTAGATATGAACTTATCGTTTCTAGCTGGTTTTCTCAGAACAATTTTGAAACAGGCAGGGAAGGGATATGATGCAGAGAGGAATGGAAACACAAAAGGACACAGAAGAATGAGCAGATCGAGGACAAATCCTGAAATTTGATATTCCGTGGCAAGATGGAATTTAGTTTATTTCAAAACATTGCTGCAAATGGACAATTACTTTAAATGTATATTTTCATTAAAGACAGGTAATACATAATACATAACAAGTGAAATAAGATCCCAACAGTTAATAGTGCATAGTCACATGCTTTGTAATACACACAAACTACTACGCAAGTAAATAGATATCTTTTTTTTTTTTAAATCTTTATAAGTCATCAACATTTTTTTTTTTTTCGTCTTGTAATTGATAGATCTCCTAATCCACTTCAGTAGGTATTTCATAAAATTCTTTGGGCTATGAAACGTCCACTTGAAAATGGGAGATTACAGTCATGATGATGGTGATGATAATGACAATATTGGTGATGAGAACGACAGTAGTGAGAACGACAATGACGATGATCGTAACGAGAAAGAGAAATAGAAGGAGATAGATTGAGAGATGAAACAGAAGACACGAAAAAGGCCGTATATCTATCACAATGTGCTTTCTTGCTAACACACCTAAGTACCTATAACTCAAAAAGAGCAATAAAAAAAAAAAGGAATCTACAGTGGGTCATGTAGAAAATGCGTTCATGAGAAGGGAGGGAAACTATGCCTATATCCACCCATGGAAGAAGAAGTAATGATTTTTTTTCATAGGGTAAAGACATCACATCTACACACAGACAATATGGCCAAATTACCACATACGATTCGTTTGTACAAGTTTTTTTCTCGTTCATGATTTATTATAGATCAAGTCTGGAGCCTACGACTAATGACAAATTCAGTATGGAAGAATTATATGTTACAAGTTTATCATGTTAAATGTGACACAAATTGTGTGGTTAGAACAAGCAAACATGGCCTATAGAAAAAAAGAAAAGAAAAACAAAACATACTCTGTATACTTTTTCACACGAGTAGATATAACGCATCTTGATATTTCAACAAGAACAGAATAAAAATTAGAGGTTTAGATGATGAAACATTCAAATGTCCTTTTGTTTTAATTCGAGGACGGGGGAAGAAGACATATATGACATATGACACGGTGAGAAAATGATACAAGTTTGTTATATATTAACAGGATAAAAACTTTCGCTCACTAGCACGACGATTGTGTGATATTACACCGTACAATTAACAGATAAACAGTATCCTGCAAGGAAAATAAGTGTGTGATTTTCGCAACACACACACTTCCCAACCTGTCCTGTTCTTAGGGCGTGGAGTCTCGCAAAACGAGAGTAAGTATGCGGGTTATACCATTACACCCTCCTTATCTGAAATGAATGTCACAACTTTCCGGTGTTTAACGGTGCCTCGAAATCTTTGGACTCACTATGTGGATGACACTGGATGGACAGCGTGGTCTAAACGACTCTATAAATATCGACATCATTTGAGAATGGGGGCACTTTCAGACGCACTGTGAACACACTGTCAATAATAACTTTGCACACTTCAAAACAAAAACTCATGTCGAGGTATCTGGACAATACCACCTGAATAATCAGTTCTACTACCCACTCTACCACTTGAACAGTAAATTTCCCCGACAATAACCCTCCAGTAAATCTTGGGGGACATTTTTGTTTTGTTTGTTTTGTTTTTTTACAGCAAAGCATGGAAGCAATCATGGGGGGGGGGGGGGGGTGGGGAGTAATTGACCATGAATTTTGCACTTTTTGTGAAAATTATAAACTTAACAATTGACACTGACTGTATCACATGGAGCAGGCAAACTCTAAAATGAAGGACTTTTGTTACCACTGTGTACTTTTCACAGGGATAACGGCAGCAAATAAGGATCCCCCCTGATATTTGCATTTTTCGTATCACAGAGAGTTCACATGCTCACGACCAACCAGCTAGCATAACTCTCTCGGCACCGTCACCTCAAAAAAGCCCACAGACATTGTACAGAAACAAAATGGCCAGCAGCAATGAAAGGATTAACTGCCTCTTCTCTTGCCCTATGACATCACAATGTACAAAATATCAGTGGTTAAAACTCATAAATGCATTGATGCTTGCACTAGCATGGGAGGTGATGTACGGTGTAATGCGGCTACAAAATCTTGATGGCATGTTTAGATTAGATTTTCACGAAAAAATGTTTTGATTGAAGATTGTTTGGTCTGTATGTGTGATGAATGTGTAGCACGAACTTGTGTGATACGAACCTGTGTAATATACATTAACTCGGGTATTGTATGTCTGTCAAGTTGTAGCCCCGCCCAGAATGATTGCGAGGCATTAGTTTGGAAGAGTTGTTGCCAACCACAACCAACTGGAGTGACAATCTTCAATTGTTTTCCCCCTTTCAGTTCATCTCCCCCTTCCCCCACCTCTCTTGATTAACAGTATTGATGGAAGGTGTTTTGTCTGTGTGTGTGTGTGTGTGTGTGTGTGTGTGTGTGTGGCTGCACTCCTGTAGAATGCCAGATAATCATAATTTCTATTTATAATGTGAGCATTACAACATACATGTGCACAAAATGAGACTTCCAGAGAATTTCTAGTGAAATCTAACCATTTTTAAGAGAGATGAAATCTATAGCCAGAAAATTTCCGCATGCATGGCCTTCTACGGACCTGTTACAGAAATGATCTAGTGCCCCTGAAGCCAGGTTGGACGCTTTGCTTTATCTCCTGGCAAGGCAAGTATGGAAGTTATTCTTTTTGGGAGCGGGAATCTTGACTGACGGGGCAGTGGGGATGTGGGACTAACACTAATGCATCAATCACAGGCTCTCCATTCATTGCAACTGAACATCGGCGTATAATGCTTGAAATGCACAAAATATCACAAAACAGATGTTTTCAGGCAAATCACATGTCCAGGGATCATTTTTAATGTGTCATGTACTTTTTCTACGATGTCGGTGTAACAATCGCTTTGCATTTGAATTAGCACCCGCTACAATTTCATGCCTCCGTAACCATCGTAGGTTTTTAGCTCTGTGCTGCTTCTTGCTAACGACCAATGTTTCCTCTTTATACCAATCTTCATTCTCTCTTTAAACAGCAAAGACTGTTTTGAATATAACCAACCAAGATGCATTTGCTAGGCATAACTCATTCATATCGGTGTACAGTCATTTGGAAGCATTCAACCGAAAAAAAAAAAAGATGATAAACCAAAAAGTTTCTCTATAAATATATAGATAGATATTTCATGCACCTCTGTGATCAATAATCACAGAAATGCTTTCAACCATGCTAACAAATTAAAGATGATCTTCTCACGAATTTAATTGATGGTTTTTACCACATCGAGAGCGATCGAGTGAAAATCTTTTGATTACACAACAATTTATATGCTTGGAACACCCAAGTTTGGCAAGGGGCTCATATAATCACACAATCTATTGGGAGGTAATACATCCATTTTATAAGATAAACTCTTTTTTTCTATAGTTTTTCCATGTAGACATACTACAAAAGTCACCACGATATTGAATTTAGGTTTTCATCGTCTGACTACAACACTAGCAGCGTGAAGAGAAAGTAAGAAGAGAGAAAGAGAGGGAGACACAACAAAAATTGAGAAGTGAAGGTGACAGTTTCCCATGTTTGATATATCATACACACACATATATATATATATATGCAGGGAGGTAACAGGTTGGTCCACATTTATTAAGATTGCAAGGTAGCATTGTAGATCGTGATGCACAGATCCAGAAATATGTACAAGATAGACTCTTCCTGGCCTTAAGATGCCGTGTGCAAATGCCACCAGTTGCCTTTGCTCAGAAAAAAAAAGAAGAAATGGACCAAACTTTTTCAGGGAACAAAAAGAAAGAGAATACAGAAGAAAGAAAGCTTAGAATTTGAAGAAAACCGGTTTACAAAGGACCATATGCTTGTCGGATATATCTGTATACTGCTGATTGTGAGCCAAAAATGCACCAACTCACTTTGAAGGAGGTTTAGTATTGTTTACAACTCTCTCCGTCTACATTCTGGCTCTGATTGTGAATTCTTGCCTTCTACCTGCCCCAATTTTCTGTCATATACACATCATAGATTCGACATTCTAGTAGGCAAACAACAACACAAGAGCAAGGTTTTTACCAATTTCGGTTTTGGACCATGTGGGTACCAATTTAAGCAAGTGGCCTTTGGCCCCAAGCTGTCAGAAGTCCATAGCAAGCATTGCAACAACAGAAATATTACTAATTCAGAATCAATATGCCTTGTTTCATAGCGTCGCCTTGGACAAAGAAATAGAAAACGTAGCTATTACTCGTCATCAAATGATCAGATTGGCTAGAGAACATAAACTTCACTACTAGTGTCTGGGACCAGTTTTTGAATCTACCTCCAGATTTTGTCATACCATATGTCTGTCAAATAAAAGACCCAACAAAACAGAAACAGTCATACACTTTCATTGATTTCATTGCATCACCTTTCATCATGTGGACAACTCTCAGGCCCTACCTCATTAAATTGAATTTGACCAAGATGACATACATTAAGTGTACCTCATTGAACCAACAAGGACCAGCAAGTACCTCAGCCTTTGTTAGACCATATAAAACCAAAATTAACAATCTTATTCATCTGTTTTTCTTCTTGCAATACTATTTTGGATTATGTTAACAAACAATCACATATCACCTACGACAGAGTTACATAAAGTTCCTCACTTTTCATCGTAATTATTGTCTTGGACCAAGCCACGCCCACCTGGCTCATACTCCTTGTTATGTCTTGGATCACATTAACAAGCCGATAAGATTATAACATCCAACTTAAACCACACTGGCACACTGGCTCATATTACATAACACATACACGTCAACAAGGTGGCATGCTAGCTGGGAATGGACCAAAGAGTGCATGTTACTAGTGAGCCAATACTGTCAAGATACAACCACTTCCCCCTTTCCCTTTGTTACATGTAGCAGCTTTTAGGGTTTACCGTTCATATTGATGTCACCGTCCTTTGCTGTAGTACTAGCTTTATAATCATTAAAAGCATTTTTCTGTTGTTGTTTATAGGTCCTATTTAGTGATGCATCGAGAAAAGTTTGGCTTTTGATGCACAGAAGTGTTGCCATGACAACCACAACATTTTCCTGAGGATTTCTGATATCTAGCATCATCCAGAGTGACTGATTGAAAGGTTGCATTCTATGTTTAACCCTTAAAATGCTGCTTTGTCAAAATGCAAGTAGCTGATGTAAAGTTTATCTGTATTTGCACTTATCAGTGTTGCCTTTGGGCATGCTCCTGCAGCCATTTGAAAACTTAACTGTGTGTCATTGTAAAACCAGAAACGTTCGTGGCATGAAACTTTGGAATCGCCACTGGCATTAAATGCATTGTGTAGGTAAGCACTTTTGAGAGCATTTCACGTTCACAAATCTTAGCTGCTTGCAAAATGAGCGTAATTTTCATGCACATGAAAATTTCTGGCTTTACAGCACACTCTACACGCGAACGAGTCCATCATTTCCTCACTTAATCTGATATAACAAAGGAAGGAAGCGTGACGCTAGTGAATGATGAGAAATCTTAAATGTTTCTCATTTTCCTGTGACTAATTTTGGTGCTGGCTGTGTACCACTGTCCCAGAATTCTAAGGGCTAGGAGGTAGGAGGCCGTACTGCAATTTCAGCATAGCAGAATTCTTTAGATCATGTCATTTTAAGCCTTCATCATGTTGTCCACTATTACCCCCCACCCCCGGAAGTTCTTCAAGTACACAGATTTACAGATTTAGCCAGACACCCACATATGTCACCAACAGTTGTCATGGAAACCGAACATTGCCGGTTGCTCTATGATCGGCTAGGCAGCAAATAGAAAAGTCCTCAGTTGAGGCCGACACAAATTCTATGAGTGCATTTCCTTACAGATACAACAGATTGTCGAGACACGGAACACAATGTTAAATTCGATTTCAAACCATTATCTGCTCTTTTGTTTGATGATATCACACATAATTCATTATATGTTTGAGGGATGGAGAAAACACAACTTGTTTTATCATTTTTTTTTTCCTCATTTAACTTTTACAATGAACAGAACACATAGAGACAACACATAAGGGAGCTTCAGAAACAAAAATTCAGGATAATGATTTGGATGACTTAGTAATATTTGGCTCATACAAAAGTTTTTCATCTTAAAATCTCTCTATGTTCAAGTAACTTCAAATACTATACTTACCATTCTAACGAATAATTTGGCCAAACATGTATTATATTTCCTCTATACATATACACCTGTGCCTTAGGCACAATGCAAATACATAAAATTCTTTTTCATTCATATATATAATTATGTAAATATGATCAAAACAAGACGTTTGCCACAGAACTATACCTAGCAGTCAATAATCAATAAATACATATAGCAACATTTCTGTAGTCCACATATAAACAAAATAAAAAAAAAAGGATGAGTGTAACATGTAAGTCTCTACAGCATCATTCCTTTATATGTGTAAAAACAACTATGCAAGTGAGTTGAAAAAACAAGCAAACGGGACTATCTATAAGGTTTTCTGGTATATTTTTTTTGGCTATCTTTCCAAGCACACAGCCCTAAGCAAAGCGCCGCATATCTTGCTTTACATGTTTTTCTCTCTCTCCTTGCTTTTTTGTTGTTGAATACTTAACGGCCGTCATAGTTTCTGCTCCTTCCGAGATTTCACTCTGCCTGCCCCAGCCTTCCAGCTCCGTTCAAAGATTCGTTTGACACAATTTTGCTGGCTGTCTGACAGCCCCTACATCTCCCTGGGTCAGAGGTCGATCACTGACAGATTTTTGCATGGCTCACGTACGCCAACAAGTAGCACAAATTTGCCTCATCCACCAATCAATGGCGTTTGGACAAATTCAAGACAGTTGGTTACCGATCAAAGTCATTTCGTTCTTTACACAAAATCTGAATCGTGTAGAAAAAAAAGTAATGATAAGACAACAACTAAAGGTGAGAATGAATAGGAAAGGGAGAGGGGGATACTAGTAGCACATACCAAAATTGATATGTGAAGTAAGTAATGCTTAATCAATTAAACCCCTTCTATCATGAAAGGGTAATGATCTGGGGGGCATTTCATGAAGGAACTTGTCGGATAAAATGTCCGACAAGTCAGTTATATCCGACAAGTTTTGAGAAATCAGCCAATCAGACTAAAGAATTTCTCAAAACTTGTCGGATATAATTGACTTGTCAGATATTTTATCCGACAAGTTCCTTCATGAAATGCCCCCCAGGGGACCTTTTCATGAAACTTTTTGTCAGTGATTTACACTGACAACTGTTAAAAGAAATCCTTGCGTCTGATTGGCTGATAGCAAATTCGTCGGTGAAAACCTCCGACGAACTCATTGATGAAATGCCCCCCCAGATCTCATTTTGCAAGCTTCAGATGAAACTCAAGAAAACCAGGAGGAAGCATATGGCAGTATAAAAAATTCCCAACTTTTCAAATTCTTGCTTTTTTTTAAATCCCCCTTTTCTTCCCTTTCACACAATCACATTAATGCATTATCAAAAGTCTAACACTTAAGTGAGGGTGTATTCCTGTGTACTGTATACGCCATATATTTCGTGAATCTAATTTTTCATGAATAGGGATTCCCGACAATGTCACCATTTGCGATTGTGGAGTACAGTACTGAACAGAGAAATGCATGTGTGTACGTCAAATGAATGTGACGTACACACATGCAGTTCGGAGATCAGAGTAATATTTTTGAGTGTTCTTAAATTTGCGGAAATAAGAACGTCACGAAATATTAGGCGTATACAGTGTTCGTGCAGCAAATTTAGAACAGCTAGCAAAGGAAGCTTCCTAAACCTTTAACCAACCCTCCACCCACAAAATAAACAAACAAAACACACACACACACACACACACACACACATACAAACATCTTTTAACCCACTGCTCTTTTTTCTTTCAGGTTTTTTTTAAAGTGATTCTAAGAAATATTCTCTTTCTCTTCCCAAAGGCAAAATACCAGACCAGCTGTCATGTCATGAAAGATGCATCTACCAAACCACATTCTGCCTGTTTGGCTACCCAATGCTTAAGGTTGCAACATGCTCACATCACTTAATACAACTTCAGTGACATAGCATGTTTCTCTTGAACCATATCAACCCCCTATCCCTCCCCCCCCCCCCCCAACATGCAATAATAACTGAAAACGATGGAGCATTAGACAAAAATAAAAACACCTGCACTTCTAAAATAGCATGAACTATCTGCTCAGCAGAAAGCAACCTGGATGACAAACATAGCCACTTCGATCTCAAAGTGTGCGTGACTTCTTATGCGTGACATGGCAGCCCTGTTGCACAGACTCGACACGTCTGCCTGCACCTTTATTCATGCAGTGCCATTTGATCGACCATGAAAAATTATTTTCTTCCTGAACGACGGGCCAAAATTCATCTCTACCACTGTCGTGATCTGACACCCGCGATACTAAGGAAAGGCAGAAGAGAGCGCTGGAGCAAAGCTAGTGTCAAACGAAAAGCTGGGACAGGCAAAGTGGGGGTGGAGAAAAAGAAGAAGAAAAACCCCTGAGTAATACGCATTCTGTGTCAGCTGATTTTATTATACCTCCATTTCATCACACGGCAGCATTTCCATGATTTTCTTTCACCCTCTACAAAATCACTTGCCATTCCTTTACAAAGCACTGCAAGGAATGCTCCATATACATTTGTATGTCAACTGCTGTTTTTCACACATCTATCCTCATTTTTTTCACTCACTTTCCCCCATCCCTACCCCCCCCCCCTCCAAAAAAATAATAAATGAAACAAAAAGTAGAGAACACACCTAAAGGGAAGCTAGAATACTGTGAACCAAAAGCATGCCAAGTCCCACTTTTGTCACGCCAATTACGGGCGTCGGCGTTCGTTTCCTGCATTGCGAGCCTACGATACACAGATTACACTCAGACAGGCGTTGATGCAAAGGAGGGCCGCTCGCACAGATAATCTACTCGCATTTCAGCCGATAGTGTCACAAAATAAACTGCATGCGTTTTTGCGAGGTCTCTGTGTTTGCTTGCTTTTTACTGTTTTTTTCATTTGGAAGAATACAAGTGTCCATTTTCTCACTTGCTTGTATATTTCTCGTGTATCATGTTTCTTTTGGTAAAATTTCAAGCAAAAAGCTACACAAAAACATACTCATACTCATACCACTCATCAACTCTCAGATTATGCAATTCTTGTAAGATTTCTCCCAAATAAGTACCAGTGTCTTTCCCCTTCTCGATCTTTTTTTTTTTTTCGCAACATAAACTTTCTCTTGAGTGTGAAAGCAATCTGTCTATTTACCATCATAATTGGCCTGTGCACTTCTTATATTCTCCTTCCTGCAATAAGGCCCTTATTGTCGTGCTCTTGAAAGTGGCAATAGAGGCCTTTTTCCATGGAATTGATGGCCTATGGCTTCTGAGGATGTCTCCCTCAACAAGATCATAAGATGACAGAATATCGAGACAGACTCAAACACTGGCCAGTCTTTTGTGTTCTGTTACCATAATGCCACAGAGACAAAATTTTCAGACACAAGTTACAGCTTTCTTTTACTTTAATAGCAGTCACTGAAATTGCCAAGGGTGGGTTGGGGAAAGTTCTTGAGGTAGGTCTGGGGTTGGTTTGAAAGGTATCTCTCTCTCTTTAAAAAAAAAGTCTCATTCTGATCCAACATCTATTTAGATCATAGTTAAGGTCTGAAACCCTCTGAGGAACAGGGTTCGTACATATTGTAAGATGGCTGTAATTCTGTCATTGTACCAAAGTCTGTGGACTCTGCTAAGAAATCAGGATGCTAGACATGCAAACTGCTGAGGACAGAGAGACTGGACCCTATTTTCCAAGAAGGAGCATTCATCTTTGGCCCCATCTGCCACATCCTTCCAAGTGGTTGCTATGGAAATGATGATGATTTCATCATGAGGCAGCTAGCATATCTTTCTCCCGATCTGAATCAACCAAAAAAACAGTCGCTTGGTGTATCTTTAAAGCTGAAAAGCAGAACTCCTCTTACTCCATCTAGCAAAAGCTGTGAAGCATGTTGTTTGAACCCTAGTGTTCTGCTAGACGCTAATTTCAGGTAGATATTCTGCACTCTCTCAAACAAACACCTGCAACTTTGAAGTCATTTCGGGATCCATATATCAGATGCTTCTTTGCTTTGCTGATCACTTGATGCATGGAAACACGCAACGCACAGTGAAGACTTACTGTACAGAAGATGGCAAGTGGTCTGTTAAAATTCCTAGGGTTGCCTTTCAATTTTTAATGGCTATTCTCGCCATCAATTCCTTCGAAGCTGAACGATACCCCCCGACTCTTTGTATACCAATTAAGCTTCTAGCGAACCTTATCAGCTACACCCTGCCACGCCCACCTAGTTATGCTTGCTGTCTGCAATGGATTGGTCCCCAACTGTTCTGTATATTACGACTTTCAGGGCTGTTATCAAAACTCGCAACGGAAGAATTGTAGCATGCTCCATCAGCCTACCGATAACTCCTCTTCCCTCAGTTCTCGGCAGGTTGCATGTCTGTCTGTCTGTGCAATAATCTGTCATACTTATTGAAAGCACACCGCTGCCTGCGTGTGTTCATGTGTGTGCCTGTGATTACATCACTTTAAACATCCGATATCAAAGCCAGTTCGTTACCCCACAGCAAGCTATGGGGTAATGTAACCTATGCCAACAATTTCTTCCCCCTCCCCCCATCCATGGTAAATAGACAAAATGTTTCACGCTCGATGCACCGTGCAGCTTTCACATACTCAATACATGGAACAACACTTGCCAGCGTTTCTGATTCTGCTTCACAAACATATATAGATATATCATATATAAATGTGTCACTCATATTTTTTAGATATATTCTCATTCCGTTTCCGCTCTAATATCAACTCTAGATTCCTGTGACCAGCACAGAACCTTTGTCAATTGCTCTCTAAATCTCGCTGTCAGCGACAGCAACTAATCAAGCGCACTACACATTTTTGTTTTTATATTCCCCTCTTATTACAATCACACAAGCCCAAGCTCCTGGCGAGATTTCACGTGTGAACACAGTCTCTTCGGCATGCTCAAAACGATGATGATCTGCCAGCCGATTCCAAACCTCTCTCGTCTTTCTCAAGCTTTTCCCCCGCAGTGAAGAACTTCCGTCCAGCCATGCTCTACGTGGAGATATTTCCGACGTGGCTTTAAATTATGGACACAAGGAACAGACATATATGCCAGGCGAGATGTGCTGAACGGGTCAGTTATACATGAACATAGTTTGCATCGTCCAGCTTTCAAGTGATAAGCAAATGGAAGTCAACATACATTTTGTTTTAAATGGGTTATGATACCAATGCATGTGGAATACAGTCTTATCATTGATGAAACAAATTGGGTTTGCTCATTTGGACCTTTTCTTCTTTCTTTCTTTCTTTTTTAGATGTAAATAAAAAAAAAAAAACAAATTTATTTGATGCAAACTCTTGATACAATTCAAGCATTTGACCGTCACTGCCTCAAAGAATGATGGTTAGTGAAAATTGCATTTATTGTGAACGTATTTAACCGTTTGTGACATTCTCACCAGATTGCTTCAGACATCCATATAGAACAGAAATTAATTTGTGAATGTGAGCAGTCATAAAACTGGCTGATTTAATTTTGGCCTATAATTCGTTTTCTGGATTCCACACCTAACGCCAAACTGAGTGTACACTCATCTTTCTATGGATTTAGGAATTTGTTCAGACCTTGATAATTCTCAATTAAGAGTTGCTTGGAACGGGATGTATAAGACTTCTTTTTAATCCATCAATACAAATACTTGAAACATATTCTCATCAGTAAATAGATACCATATCAGCAAGTACATAAAACCAATAGTCATTATTTTCCAAACAAGAAAGAGTAAGATACAATACAAGAGTTAATTGTATGCCTTGGGGGTGGTAGTACGCTGTCATTCCAAGTAGGTAGTATCTCTTTCATTGGACTCGCAAGGGCTGCTGTGTGACTCTACGATATTAAGCCTGCCAATTGCGAGCACTTTCTTGGGCAATCTTGGATCACTGGTGGGAGAAAGGAATGCCACATGTTGCCATACTGCTCTTCCCCGCTTATCGAGGGGGAAATCCTCCGTTTACGTTTCTGGGTTTCCTGTCTCGTTTTCACGATGAATGATACGATGACCATGACTTGAGATCGGGAATGATGTCCACACAAAGTCGTGACTGTCGGGTCTTGCACGGACGATGGTAGCGGAGAATCGCTTTGTGCTGGGATGATGCACATCTGTCTCCGCTCACAGACATCGAAGGCTGGCTCGCGAAGAGATCTGGACGAATGCGGAACGGGGTATCGCTGACGCAAACTGCCGATGGTGGAGATGGAAGTGGACCACCATTTCTCCAAAAGAAGCGGGTCGACTCGGGGTTCGCTCAGGGTTACCTCCTTTGGAGATTTCCGCTCGCTATGCTGTATGATACTCACTGCAGCTGCTGCTCTTCGCAAAGTGAAGTCATCACTTGGGTTCTTTCTCCTGTTTCCATGGTAACACTGCTCTCCGGTCAATCAGACGCACACACACACACACACACAACACACACACACACTGAGGAATGCTATGATTCTAATGCAATGGAAGGAGAAGTGTTTTTGAAACCTTGGTAACAAAATGAAGGGCATTTCTATCGTCAAGTTTACTACAACAGCAACAACGACAACGAAAAAGTGGTTCCTGATTGACGTAGCAGAAGGAGCATTCACTGTAGTAATAATCATTTAGCAATCCATGACAAAAACAAGCACGTATAATCACTGCAGGTAATAATATTTTTCCATCTTTTTTTTTTAAACATCAAAGCACAACAGACATATTATTAATAGCCTCTGATTTGTAGTTTGTGTTTGTTTGTGATTTTTTTTCTTTTTCTCAAGTTTACTGCATCTTTCCATTGTGTATATCCAGTTACGTTTTTTACTCCAGTCAACGGACAGCTGTTTGTTTTTGAGCAGTCTGCATCTTTTGACTTAGATGCTGTTGGATTTAAGTTCGCTGATCCTCAAACATGCTGCTGCTCCCCGCTCGTCCTTGCACTGTCCTCATGTAATGCACTGGCCACTTAAAGTCCTGGCCAGGATCAGCGAAATGACACAGCCGAGCAGAAGGACCTGGAGATGCGGAATACTGTGGATAGTCCCCCCGCCCGGCGACGCGGTACTGTATACGTTGGCCGCGACGCAGAGTCCATGTTCGTCCAGCTTGCAGTTCATGCACGGAGACCGTGAGTAGGTGGACTCTGTGTCAAGGTCACGTTTTTCTGTAAGACAAAGACGGTGAAGACCAAAAGGAACATGAAAGCCTTCACCACATCCTTAAAATGGACAACATTGGGTATTTCGTTGTCTTTGTTTGTTTGTTTGTTTTTTGCTTTGTTTGTTTGCTGTTGTCTTCTTACCTAATGTCTACATATTTGCAGATATTTCTTCCAATAGGATCTAGTAATAGCTATCCAATTACACAAACTCTTATTCATCTGCCTAACAACTATGTATTAATTTATATTCTTTATTGGTATTTCTTTTTTTTTTCAACTGAATGTATGAACAAGAAATGATATTGCTGCTGTTCGCCAAGAAAGGTCAGAATAGGCAGGTTGTCTGTTGTTTGAAATCCATGGATATGTCTTGCAAAGGAGCTAGTTAGTAATAAGATTTCCTATTCATCAATTCCTATCAAAGACAGTTTGCATGCAATTTTTGCTGCAACGTAAGGCAAGCCTTGGGCAAACTCTCTTGCTGTCAACAAAAGACTATATCATAACGACCTAACATAGAGGTATCCATGAAATTAGAGCAAGTTATTAAATTGGATCATCACGACCATCGTATGGGTGATATCATCCGTGAGGGTCACACACCTGGACACAAGAATGACCGCTGGCCGCAGTATTGTTTGTGTGGCAGGAGATAGGGACATTTTCTCTTGGTTCTGGTGCAGTGGTCCAGACACGGCCGCACCCGAGTTCCCTCATGGTAGTATGGAAGCTGGGTAGCACACAGCCAGTCCTTGTAAGAATCCTGCAGCAACGCGAACAGAACACCAAAGAGAAGAAACAGATACATGAATTAAAAAAAAATCATAGAAAATTACCATGATTTTAGAGGTGATTTATCAATCTGAAGTTGATATTTGATACAAATGACAAGATTCAGGGGATGGGAGGGAACAAATGGAGAGATAATGAGACTCCAAGATGAGTAATCGAAGAATCCAGTTTTGCAGTTGGGTGTGCAATCAATAACCAAGGCACTGAAGACCAGAATAGCGCCCTCTCTAGTCTCACATTTTACAACACACACACAAACACCAAAAGCACACACACACATACATGCACACACAATCTCCCTCTCTCTCTCTCTCTCTCTGTCTTTTGGATGACGGCCTTTTCCTGGCAGGCAAAATGCAGGAGAAAGGTCAGGAAATCCATGGTGCCGGATATGAGAGGGCAGACATGGGAACAAGACTGGGAGAGTCAGACCAAGAGGCAGGGAGTGAGGGAGATGGGAAAATGCGGGAGAGAAAAGGAGAGATATAAGACTGAGAGAGAGATATACAGAGATACATATGGGATGGAGGAGTTATATAGAGGCAGAGAGAGAGAGAGAGAAATATATAGAGAGAAATATCTAGAGAGAAATATATAGAGAGAAATATACAAAGAAAATATATAGAGAGAAATATAGAGAGAAATATATAGAGAGAAATATAGGGAGGAGAAATATATAGAGAGAAATATATAGAGAGAAATATAGAGAGAGAAATATAGAGAGAAATATAGAGAGAGAAATATAGAGAGAAATATATAGAGAGAAATATATAGAGAGAAATATAGAGAGAAATATATAGAGAAATATATAGAGAGAAATAGATAAAAAGAGACAGACACAGAGATATAGAGGCAGAGAGAGAGAGAAATACAGAGAGTGAGAGAGAAATAGAAGAGACAGACACAAAAAGTGAGGAGATATATAGAGGCAGACAGAGAGAAATATATAGAAAGAGAAAGACATTAAGGATTGAGAATAAAAGATGAACATGTAAACTGAGGAAATACGGAGAAAATTTTCACATCAGAGAATCGTGCTATAAACCCACTCGCCTCTGGGCAACTAAACCTCACTATCGGGCAAATAGATACTACTGAGTGGGCATTTGCCTGTTTACCATGGGGGGTGCCTGAATGTCCATCCGGGCAGGTGGGGGGGGGGGGGGGAGGGGAGAAAAACCAGAGTCTGTTGTAATGCCCTGTTGTAGTATACTAAACATCCTCACTGATGCAAAACACTTGAAGAGCCATTCAAAGAGATTGTTTCTACAGATGTTCTATAGCAATGGAGAGGTAAGAATGATCACCACCATTGCCTGTCGGTTAAAGGGATGGTACAGTATTGGTGGAGATGAGAATTGGGCTTTAACTTTTTGCGAGATACCAAGAAAACACTTATGAAATAGTAGAGAGAATACCATTTTAAGAGGAATTCAAAGTTTATTTGATGAAAATCGGGTTTGGAATGACTGAAACACCAAAAAACAAGGTAAAACAAAGTGATCGTAATAAAAGGTGGGTCCCACACGTTATTAGACTCGCTCTGTTTTGGATATCTCAGGCATTTCAAAACCAATTTTCATCAAATAAATGTCGAATTCCTCCTGGAATTGCATGCTCTTTCATATTTCATAAGAGGTTTCTCATTATCTCACCAAAATATGTTAGAAACCTGAAATTGGGTCCCAACCAAAACTATATGATCCCTTTAATAAGCATTCATTGAATTGCAATCATGACATACTTTGGTAAGCAACCACAACACAATGCATGTGTGTGAGTGTGTGTGTGTGTGTGTGTGTGTGTGTGTGTGTGTGTGTGTGTGTGTGTGTGTGTGTGTGTATAGTACAGGCAACTTCTGTTATATAGAAGTCCTCAGGATCAGCAGTTTTCTTTTGTTAAATCAAAATTTCATTATTACCAAACAAAGTATAACTTGGGATATGTAAATGATGATTTTGGGACCTGAATTTTCACTTGGTTGTAACGAAATTTCATCAGGTGATCCGAGTACCTTCTCGTTATAATTTTGTTTGTTGTAATGGGAGAATACTGTACGTCTTCATCTCTCTCTGACCACATACTGTATACGCCAAATATCTTGTGAGGTTTTTATTATTGAAAATTTCACAAGTTGGGTGCTAATGCATGAATTTAAAAACATGCAAAATTTTACCTCTAATCCTGACATAAATGTGATGTGCACACAAACATCTCTCCATTCAGTGCTCTACTCCATAATGACAAATTTAACCAATCGCGAAATTGTTGGGAATTCCCGATTTGCAAAATATTAGACTCGCTAAATATGGCGTATACAGTACATCTTTATCAATCGACTGCATGAACTGACTAGCTCACGCTAGTTAAGATATGTACAGTGCACTCCCGTTATAATGAAATGCTCGGGACCGGCAGTTTTCTTTCATTATAACGAAATTTCGTTATAACCGAACAAATACAATATATAAAAAAAACAAGGAAACCACGCATATATATCATATTCTGCTTGCTGAATACACATCACACACTGGAAAGCTAAGTGAAATGGGATATGGGATTATTGTATTACAATATTAAACGCAAGTTCCCGTCAGAAACTGTGCGTGACACAAGGAGCGAACACACAGTGATGTGAAGCATTCGCCCGTGCAGAGACGCTATAAATGCTTGTTCCGCTACGTATTTTCAAAAGCAATTCGCATTTCGTTATTACGGAGCACATTTCTTTTGTTTTTCTTTGTCAGTGGCACTCGGAAAAGACTTCGTTATAACGAAAATTTCGTTATAACCATGTTCGCTGTAAGCGAATTTTGTACCATAGGCTTTTAATGGTGATAATTTAGGGACCAGAAGTTTTACTTCGTTATAACGAGATTTCGTTATAACCGTGTTCGTTGTAACGGGAGTGCACTGTACAATCTACTTGTTCATCACAAAATTGCTCTTCTTCTTCTAATGTGGCCTTGTACTTCATGTTAATATATCAAGTGAAAAGAATTTAGCTGTTCAGTTTGATTCTGAAATGCTTTCCATACTCCTGCCACTTGCAGATGTATATAGTTACACATAATAGCATTAAAAGATATCTGCCAGTTACAGCCTCCATTGTGCATTCCTATGTAATGTCTTGTCTTGATCATGGAAATGCTGTACATAAGTTAATGTTACATCCACTCAACCTGCAAAAATTGCAAAGAGCACAAAAAGCTGCTGCTTGATTACCAAGTAAAACATTCAAGTTCTCTCACATTGCTTCTTATCTTAAACAACTCTGCATTTGTTACCAGTATCGGAAAGAGTTGAATTGCTACCGACTTGGAAAGCTCTTAATGGTTGTGCTCCTCAGTATTTAGTTGATTTATGAATATGTACCCAGTAGAAATCTTTAATCTTTTGGGAGTAGTATGTTGGTTTAAAAAAGAATCTAATCTTCAGTTGGAGTGAGAGCATTTGTCGCACCTGCTCCAGTCTTATGGAATTCTCTGCCCTCCAGAGTACACAGCTTTAGCTCATATGATGCATTAAGACAGCTCAAAAGACATTGTTGTCTTCTTTTGCGTATATACAATTAATCTTTGAAATACATTTGGTATATTGGTTTACTGTTATGTTATGTATCCCTCTGCATCCGAGAATAGTGCACACTTAAGTGTTGCTGCATAATGAGTGCTATGCAATGTCATTATTAATTTCCTGCATGATTTTTTTTTTTAGATGCAATTTGCTGCATGAACCAGATTTCACCCAATGTTTAACCCGTTGAGGACGGTTTGATTTTGCTACAACACGCACTTCCCATTGACGCGTGCCTGAGTATACTCGGGATTTGTCCTCAATGGGTTAATGGAGAAAATCAGACAAGTAAAATGGTAGAAATTGAACCACATTCGGATAAAGAATCTGGAGGTTATTGTTTCACATGTTTTCACAGAATAGTAACATTGGACACAATCGTACACACATACATGTATAAAACTAGAAATGTCGCTATGGCGACTGGTATGCCTCCGCCATAATGCATGATTCTCCTAATAGGTCTATAGTACATGTGGACAATGTGTGATTACATTTTCACAAAATTGGCAAAATATTAAAATGACATGTTTGTCACAAATGTATTGAATGTTTACCTTCCTTGACCTATGTTTATTGGATGAATAGGAGAGCATGTATTTGGGGATTTAAGAACTTTAACTTGACTTTGACCATTTCATAAGTTTATGCACTGAGTAATTTTCAAGGTATGGAGAAAAAGCGCAATTTCTGTATTGAACAGTAAATTGTTATCATTTTCATCTGGCCTTTGATTTATAAGAGAATCACTGTCAGGCAGAACATACATAAATTCAGCATGTTCTAAGTTTCAAGATAACTTGAGCCACTTCCGAGATATGGAGAAAGAATTAAGTTCAGCACTTTCACTTGATCTTTGACCTTTTGACCTTTGACCTTCTTGGCAAAAAAAAATCCCAGAGAATCTCTATTGGGTTATACATGCATACATCAAGTTAAAAAAAAAGTCCTGCTGGCATTGCATAAACATAAGGAAAATAGTAAAATTTTGAAGTATTGCCCTTGACCTTTGACCCCTGACCTTTGACCCCATGAACCCTAAATTCCCTAGATAACCACTGCCAGTCAGTAGATGCATATATATACTATGTTCCATGAAGATACCTTGAACAATTTCCAAGATACAGAGAAAAAAGTGAAAATTTAACATTTTATTTGACCTTTTGACCTTTGACCTTTTGACCTCATGACCCCAAACTTTCACCAGAGAATCTTAATTGGGTAGTACATGTATACACTAAGTTTCCAGAAAATATCTTCAGGCATTGCATAGATATGGGGGAAATAGTTAAATTTTAAGCATTTGACCTTGACCTTTTGACCTTTGACCTTGAGCATGTGCACCCAAAAGTTGATAGGCACAACTTCACCCCCTAATACACATACATGCCAAGTTTCATTAGGATACCTCAAAAGGTTTTGGTAGTTACCCTGTCCACAAAATTCATTACGGACGGACGGAAGGACGGACGGACGGACGGACGGACGGAAAGACGGACGGACGGACGGAAAGACGGACGGACGGACGGACGGACGGACGGACAACCCGAAAACATAATGCCTCCGGCACCACTTCGTGGCGGAGGCATAAAAAGGTGACAATGTCACCACCCCACAATCCTCTCATTGGTTTGTACACAAAAATCTACTTACAAAAATCATGCTTTTTGTTGCAGCATGGCCAAGTGCAATTACCCCTTTTCCTCTAAAACATGTCATTGCTAGCTAGTACAAGACCACAATAATTGAATGTGAAAGATACAACTTGTTTTCATTCAAGTACAAAAAAGGACATTCAGTGAACATTAAAGTGCAGGTTAGTAGGAGACTCGTTTAATATGTGATATCACTGTGAAACTTTTGACATTTGACAGCTTTCTTATCTTACAGATGTAGGTCTGATTTTCATATTATTCTTCTATCTATTAAAATCAACAAGAAAATGGTTGTCGCGTTGTAGTTTGATAATAATTTTTGTCAGTTGGCTCTTAAAAAGGGCATGGGGAGTTGTGTTGACAATGAACTTGCTTAACAAAGGAAGTGAAACAGATACTTCTCATGGAGCCCTGAATACATTTCACAGTGATGACAATGAAATTGGAGGCAATGGTGCAGATTAATCTTAGAAATGCAGGGCTGCCAAAATTCACATGTCGAAATCAGAAAGATTCTAGAGCATTGGAGGAGAAGACATTTGCTCTTGCGACAATTGTTCCCGTGAAATATCTGCACGCTAAGCCAAACAAAATTTTTCCCAAGACATAACCCTAACCCTAATCCTTATCCTCACATCAAACTTAAACACTAAACCCCATCACAATAATCCTAACCCTAACCCTAAGTCCATGGAGAAAATAAGACCAGAGCAATTGTAACAGGAGCAAATACTGTGTCACTGTGTGTTATGGGCAGCTCAATGGCCAAAACCAACTTTATATTGGGGAGACTTGTAATAACTTTGACAGAATGTGCAGAAATATTTCATTTTTTGGGGAGATTCCTGTAGAATCAGGAAGACTTTGCAGCTCTAGAAATATTGATGAATTTACAATGTGATCTTTCACATTGTATCTCATTATTAATCCATTATATCTTTTGGACATACACGCAATAACTGAAGTCACGACTGGACAATAACTACAATACAAGTGTGTGAAATATGTGTACATATTGATATGTTCTTACTCATATAATAGGGAGCTTTATATTTTGACGCGCGGACGTTTGAAATGACGCTTGTACTGGATGTTCTCCTCTCCCCTGCGTCGTGCTGAAAAGTAGCTTTAGATTACGCTGGGACGCAACGTATAAAAAATAAAATGGCGCCCCCATTTGATCGGTACATGAAGTAGTTCTCTACGTTGCAAACTTTGTGGATGTAGAAATAGCCCAGTACGCGTAGTGAAAAAATCAGGCGACGCAAGCTAAAAATAGATCGACTTGACGCGCGCTTCTGTGCAGGCTCAGAACATGTTTTTTTCCCTCTGAACGTCCCTGTCGTGAAAATCTAAAGCTCCCTAATATATAAGTGAAACAAGATATGTTCTTACATATGTAATACATGTGAAATATATTGATGTTTCTACACATTGTATGACACATGTGGAACACAATAACTTCTTACACATGATATGTGCAACACAATTGAATACTGTAAAACATGATATATTCGCGGCATGAAATTTTCGCGAATTGGTGCCGATGGCCTTTTTAGCGGCATGAAATTTTCGCGAACTGCCTCTAGCATTCAATGCATGTAGTGTACACGAGAACTTTTGCGTGCATTTTAATTTCGCGAATCTTGGCGATCGCGAAATTCGCGAAATTTAAATGCATGCGAACATTCCTCGTTTTACAGTATAATGTTCTTTCACATAATATGTGAAATAAATTGATATGTTCTGACGCATAAAACATATGTGACATACATTGATATGTTTTTACACATATGTATGGGAAATGCACACAAGAAAAGGGGACGGACCAAAGATACGAGATTAAAAGTAAAACATCGGATATCGGAGATGAGAAATGTTACAAAGATGGACAGAATGAGAGGCACTGAGGTGGGAAGATGGTAAGATAAGGCTGCCTCTGATCAGGGAGAAGAGACTGGGGGCTGCCTGGAAGTTATTAGCATCCTCACCAAGAGGTTCAGAGATATATCCACCGGAGTAAGTATCCCACTAGAAGTCATTCTCCTATTTTCTTCGTCTCTTTCTCTCTTCCTTGGGAGAACAAGATGCACAGACACACATGTACATACACACACATACATACATACAGACACACACATCCTCAGACACTGTCTGTCACTCACACTCACACATACACACACACACACACACACATACATACAGACACACACCTACTCAGACAAACTGTATCTCACACACACATGAACTCACACACACACACAGATACATACATACATACATACATACAGACACACACCTACTCAGACGCTATCTCTTCCACACACATGTGAACTCACACACACACACACAGACAGACACACAGACAGACACCCAAACACACATGTATGCATTCCCTGATTCACTCTGACCAACTATCTCCAGCCACACAGATGAATTAGCAACAGTGACGCTGAGTGTATAACCTCGCTACGGCTGTATACATGTAGCCGTACACTGAGAGATACTCGAGTCCCATTCATTCTACACATATGTCTCAGTAGGAGGCTAAAAGACATGTAGTAAATTTGGCATGGTGCGCTTGCAACTGTACAATGGCAAAACCCTATTGAAGATGTTTCTGACTATATGCTTTTTCCCTTATCCTGCAATTCAACAGCCCCTTCCCTTTCTGTGGAGCATATAATACATATGAATTGATATCCAGCGTAACTAGGCTGAGCAAACATTTTATGATTTATATTCACCTTCAGTCATAAAGTATTATGACTCAGCAACATATTCTTGTGCACTTTTCAAGATATTGAACGTACATTATTTTTTGTACATTTTTTTTTTTGTACGATTAAAGCTGAAAACCGAAGAATTTTTCATTGCAGATGGTCCAGGATGCTACTTGATGTCATATCTTGATGGAATTATTGTCATAGTTTGGTTGTCAGGCACAAGCTTTCATGTACACAATGCCAAATAGACTAATTTACCCAGAATGCACTGCCTTACTTGGAATGCTATCTTTCTGAAATGTAACCATAAGAACTGAAAGCTGGCATATGACTTGTCTAAAGCTTGAATGATCCAAGTAACATGATGCATAAATTTCATAATGTGTTCAAATGCATGATTATGTTCATTTTGGCAACCTTACCCATTTTTTTTTTTTTTTTTTTTTGGGGGGGGGGGGGGGATGGAGATCGTCTGTTACACACAATTACAGTTCTTTTGCCTTAATTCTCTTGGATGTGCATTAATTGCTTAAGGTGCTGTCACACTAAAGGTACTACCAGAGTCAGGTTGATATACTAATAATGCACAGGATAGAGTGTGTGCGCCTCGTGCATGTCGCACCATTGTCAATACTCTCGAGCGCGCCGCACCTTCACTAACGCCACGAAATAATCCTGTGCATCATTAGTTTTATAAAATGGGTCGAAAACTAACAGCATTATTCACGTACCTTTGTGGGTCAATACCAGTCAGCTACATGTAGCACTCGCTCAAAAGTCAAGATGTCCGAAGATGTTCGTCCCAAACATTTACGCACGTCGCACTCGGAAATCCCGCACACTCACCTAGTACTGTACGTACGTATAAGAGTATACGTACGCCACGTACTGTTATGCACAAGAAAGGCCGCCGGCTGTTGTGGCAGCCCGCGGCCCGAACTAGAAGTTGTTTACAGGATTGACAGCGCGTATAGTAGCGCGTGACGCACTTGTAACAACTGATTGAGTGCGCACTGCTAGTGTAAAACATTGTGACGTACGTCAGGCCAGGGAGGTGTAAGAGAGACTCTTCTTAGTGCTTACCTGAAGAAAATAATGCACGCACACGTGACTCATTTCAGCGCTTCCAATTGGCTACATTCTTGAACCCATTTTATAATATCTGCTAACATCAAAGAGCCAGGCTCAACCATTTTGGAATGTAAAAATGCCAGAATTAGGCAGTAGTACAAAGTACAAGAACATTCCTAGGAAGATTTTGTTTGTACGCAGAAATTCAGTAAGATTCTGCAGACCTGTTCTTGGTATACAACAAGAATAACATGCTTTTGTGCATCCTCCTCAGTGGGTGAGTTTTAATTCTGTCTGTGCCCAAATATTTGAGAAATATAAAAATGCATAAAATGTTTGTGTACAAAACAAGTGAAAAACTGATCACGGCCTATATCAGTGTTGCCAATTTGCCTTATTATCTAAACTTGTACCATTCATAGCTTTTCCATGTATCTGATTTTTTTTCCCCCTACTTGTGACCCTATGTGTGTTTCTTCTGGCAATCTTCAGTTTCAGTAAGCTTCATTTGTCCACTTGTATAAAAGTAATCTTGGATTTTATCAGAATATTTTGATATAAATATGTAGTCTGGTGAAATACTCTGGGTTTTGTTTAATGTTTTCTATCTGTGTCATTAATTTCTATTACCAGTGGTGACCCCGTTTGTGTTAGTATCATATTCTTTTGTATTTTGAACTTTACTGCCAGAAGCAATGAAAATAACAGGAAAACTAAAAGAGAATTCATAAATTGCTACTGATGTTACAGTATAAAGTACACACACACACATATATGAATGCACATGATGTATAAGAAAGTGTATATAATGTAATTTCATCAGATGCTCAGTAGAATATTAAGGAATTTGAGGTATTACACATTTAGGATGGCAGGAGTCTGTCCAGGGTTGGATTATGCCATTCAGCAAGAATGCTTTCCCATCCCTCTGTTCCTCCCTTCCTTCACCCCCCATTATAATCCATCCTCCCCATTCAGGGCACAGGCAATATGTGCTAACGGAGGGAATAGTTTCAATTTGTGTATGTTCACTATGCCTGGCATTTAGTCACAACAAGAGCGCTTGTCAAATTACATCCCCATCAAGAGATGCAAGCCAGATGTCCAGGCGTATCCGCGGAAACGAGAAGTTGTATTGCCCCCTTGGCTTCACCATCACCATCACCACCAACACCACACTGGAGGCATGGGTCTTTGGTAGCAGCCCCGCCCTGGCCTCTTTCACATAAATACACACCAGCACAAACATAGATGCAGATCAATTCAGCCACACAAAAACCCTCAGATACACACTGACATGGACAAACAAACTTCCAGACAGACACAAATGAACATCCATACCAATCTGTCTGTCTGTCTCTCTCTCAATAGATATACACATATTTAGGCCTACAGAACATTACACACATACACACACACACACACACACACTCACACATTCCCACATTCCCACATATAGTCTCTCACGTATTATATGCATACACACCTGTACAAACATTGATGTAGATCAATGCAATGAGAAAAAACTCTGAGATACATATTAACACAGACAAACAAACATCCAGACAAAAATAAACACCCATACCAATATACATATTATATATTTACACATACATATACATACACACACACACACACACACACACACACATACATGCTCACACATAGTCACACCCATATTACAAACATACACAATACACACATCACACACACACGTACATATTCACGCACACCGACACCAAAATTTAACGAATGCTACCAGGCTCCAGATCTTTCATCATAGCCGGGATCACGAAAGAATGTCTGGCAAGCCCAAATAGCAACAGTTGCTTCGAAGATTGTAGCCCATATTTAAAGAGCCTTGAGGTGGAATGGTTGGGGGGAGACAAGGTCGCACAGAAAACGAGAAACCTCATCTAGCAGGCAAATGACAAAACCCGATTAATAGCCATGTCGTCGTGAGGCACTAACAGAGTGACAGAGAGTTCTAACTAACAGTGATTTAAAAAATACACAGCATACTTGATTAAAATAAAGAACAAATTCAAGGAATACTTTCATCGGTTGCCACATCTGAGGCAGTGTCTGGTCTAAAATTTGTCACCTATTTTTCCTCTCTCAAAGGCTTGTTACCTGCTGCAGATGAATGTACATGAAAAAGCAGGAATACCGTCAAATAGATTATGTCGCCTATCAAATTCTTGACAGTTAAACATATACTACATATCTGTCAAAAACTAACAAGTTAAAGAAAAGTTCATTGACATTTTTAAAGGTCATGTTTACCTTACGGAACAGTGATTTAAAAAAAATTTCAAGATATGACATTTAATGCATGTGTGTAGGTCTATTGTACCACAAAGCATCCTATCATATAAGATTTTCGCAATAAAGCCTAAAATATAAGGAGATATCTGTATTTTTTGCAATAAACCATAACTGTAGCAGCTAAGTTTGGAAACATTTTTATTATAACTATTGGTACATTATGTATACTGTAAAACATGATATATTCGCGGCACTAAATTTTCGCGAATTGGAGCCGACGGCCTTTTTTGTGGCATGAAATTTTCGCGAATTGCCACTGGCGTTCAATGCATATAGTGTAGACAAGAAATTTCGCGTGCATTTTAATTTTGCAAATCTTGGCGCTCGCGAAATTCGCGAAATTAAAATGCACACGAACATTCCTCGTTTTACAGTATTTAACATTACTCAACATCAATTTTACCGATTCAAATTTTTACAGTAGTAGTTTCTATCCCTAACTCACATTTTAGAACTATTTCAAAGCACTATTGCTGGGTTTTTATTTCATCTGCAAATGGTAAACTTTGCCTTTAACATTTCAGTACTGAGTGTGAGCACGTTCAAGCAGTTCAGACCAAGATATAGAAACATGCATTTTAACCCACCAAGACTAGTCCCGAGTTCTGTAAAACACAATATTTTCGCGGCATGAAATTTTGGCGGATGGGAGTCAACGGCCTTATTCACAGAGTGTGCTCATGAAATTTTCACGAGTTGCCTCTTACATTTGATGTATATAGTGTAGACAAGATCTTTAGCGTGCATTCTAATTTCATGAAACTCGGCTCTCACAAAATCTGCAAAATTAAAATGCATGCGAACATTCCTCGTTTTACAGTATACACAGGCAGATGTCTATGAGTGATGCATGTTATAGCAAACTCAGCCCGTCCTCAACTTGTTATGTTTTTTTTTTGGGGGGGGGGGTGGGGGGTTTTGGAGGGGAAATATGATGATCGAGGCAAGCATATGGTACTGGCCTTAAAAAATCCTCTATATCTTCATTTAATTACATTCTCACACATTCTACTCTAATATGTCCCTTATCAGTACCGGTACTGACATCAGCATAAGATATGAAACTACACATAGCACATTAACATTCATGATAATTCCCAATTTCAAATTACTTGGACGTAGCAAAAAAACAAAACAAAAACCCACCCCAAACAAAACAAACTGCAAAAATTGATACCACTTTCAATAAAAAAAAAGAATAGCCGCATACATATGGCAAACATTTTTTCACCCACTGTATCACTGTGGCTGTTGGGTTTTTGTATTCACAAAATCTAATGTCAGTATTCATTGCAAAATATGAAGTCACTCATCTTGGATAACTTTTAGTATCTCTGAAGTTGAAATATTACTTCACAATATCAATCAATAATCCATCAAATTGGTTTACTTGGAAATTTACATGTAATTTTTCTCGGTCTCATGCTCTCTCTCACTCTCTCTCTCTCTGCCATCAATCGTGGAACATCAACAGACCGACAAAATATACACATCTGTATTGGCACCCAGATTCATCATAATCACTTCACACTCACAAACTAAAGCTGGCTTTTGTACTAATTATCTTTGAGGACCATTGATACAGCAGTTTTCTGTTTTGTCTTCACATTCTAGGCATTTGAGGACAAATGCACATGATTTATGTGATTAAGCCATCAATTGATATATCTTTTCATTCTAATTTTTAATCATTCATTGCTGGTATCAATAGAAAAAGTACTTTCCTTTTGTTTTGCCTTCACCGTCCTTGGCATTTGCAGAAAAGTGTACATGATTTACGTAATTATCCCATCAATTAATACACTTTGTATATATCTTTTCACTCTAGTTTTTAATTGTTCATTGCTAGCATTCATCAGACAAAAAAAAAAAGTTCCCCTCACTTGAGTCTATTTTGGTCACATATTGCTTGTTTCTGTTGCACAAGTATCAAAAGCCTCTAAATTGCTAAATTCACAGCTCATCCGTAAATTGCCAACACATATTGGAAGATAAAAATTCACTGTTTCTGCCTCCATGTGGCAAATATTTATCTAATTTTTGCAAGAGTCAATGAAATTAATTTGTTCCATCTAATGTTTTCTAGAACATGGACAACGCATTCAAATTTACATTTGCCAATTCAATAAGTGAGAGAGGCTTCTTTTTAAAGCAAATCACCCCAGGGCTTAATGGGTTAATAAACATCAAAGATCAGCAACAGAAAATAATAATAAACAAAAATGACCACAGAGAATTTTTAGCATTGGTTTACTTTTGTTCTTTTGTTTGTCTATTCCTTCTTTGTGCAAATTTATGAAGTTAAGTATTTCCAGACTTTAACAATTTAAATAATGACTGAATAAAGAACATTGTTTCATTTCACTTAATTGCTGTAGATTCCATGAAGTCCTCAACCTTTAGAAAACGATTCACAAGTTTTTCAACTCTCCTGTATGAGTTATGAAAGATGCTGTTAATTTCTACACAATAGACTTACTATGCCAACCTTTTGGATAATGAAAGATCTAAACTGTAATCTTGAGCGCAATCACGCTGAATGCATTTTTCTGAGAAAATGTGCTATCAATGATTATTTCTCCACAAAAATTATTCAAATAGATAAATTATCAAAAATAATACAAATTCATAAATTCCATGAACTGTGCATTACTTTATGATGATCTTCATCTAAATCTGTGACATGAATTGCTAAAATTATCTTCAGGATTTCACATCAAGGGAAATTGTACTCTTAGAAAGGTAAGCTCAGCCCCTACAGAAAGCATGCAGTCACAAGCGATTTCTTCTCCCCCATCGTCTCCCATGCGTACCGAGGCGCTGTGCTTTTCAACTGGCAACATTTGGCTCGTGCCTGAGACATTTAGAGTCGTTTCATCAAGCGACCTTCAATTATTAGTGCATTACGCCAGATGCTCTCCCTCTCTCTCCTTCGTGTTCTCCTTCTCTCGCAGTTTGACTACGAGGAAGCTTCCAGTGTTTGTGTGAACAAGGGGTATGCCTACAAGTGTACTGCATATCGTAATTGCATACCAGCTTTATGCGCAGCAATGGCCATGGATGCTGTAATGGGTCTATACCCACGCTGTGCTGCATGCTCACTGCGCCTGTGTACGCGGAGGAAAAATAGCGGGAGATACCCCAGCCAGTGCCTCTGTGTGTATGTGTGTGTGTCTGTGTGTTTGTGTGTGTGCAAGTGTGCGAGTGCGTATGTGTGCATGCGTGTATGTGTATGTGTGTGCACCTAAGCACAGTTACATGTTCCTTCTCCATATAATTCTCCTTCCCCCAAGTCATTCTGATTACCAACTTCAATGCATTTCTCAAAGAGATTTTCACTGAACGAGAGATTTTAAAAATCATTTCATCGCCAGCAAACAGACGCCAAGTATTTGAATCATGTCAATATACCAACATCAGATCTCAGAAGCCATTTGAATTCATCCTTTATAAGATACACAGAAGAATGATATTTTTCCGCATGGATGTAAACTTCTTTGTTTTAAGGCATGTGGGTGCAAACATGTAAAGCCAAAGTAGATATCATTCAGGCTCAACTTGAGAGATGAAATATATTCCTGCAAAAAAAAAGAAAAAAATCAAGGAAAATATGATATACCAAGATCTACTATATTCTATTAAACATGACGAAATTCTGAGAAATATGTAGGAGAGATAGAGGAATTTAGGAAAGAGGGACAGTTATTCACTGTTCAATAATAATAATTTTCCCTTTCAATTTAATGCATCTATATCGAATAACAAACATTCCCCCCCCAAAAAAAGATTATAATAATGTACTTTGCTTGTATAAGTACATTTGAAGAGAGATGTACAAATTATACCAGAAATAAGACAGACTGAAAACATCTGCTTATATGTTTTTTCTAGATATTAAGTGCAAAATATTATACTCATAGTATATTCACAGATATAACTTTGCATTTATCACTAGAGTGTAGTGTGAATTATACATACTGCATAAGCAATGTGTACTGAATTTCAAGCGACATTTGATTGTTGATGTAAAGATAATGAAAATTGGGCTTTCAAAATTTTATCAAATTCTAACTAGAAAGGAAAATAGTCGTCAATGCTGTCTGAAAGTGCAAAGCCCACACTTTGTGTCTCATTACTTTCTCCTACTGAATGAAGGTATACAATTACACAATAACACTGATGTCAACTGAAAAAAAAAATGCCATTTACAACTACTGTGCATGAACACTTTTTCACAGTACAAGAAACTAACTACAACAGCAGTAAGTGCAAAAAAAAAAAAAATCAACTTGTTGAAACCCAGTACATGATATCACAGCACCTGCAAATCATTTTTTTTAAAATAAGTAATATTCATTGAATATTCCGAAGACACCTACAACAGGGATATGTTAATTCCAAAATTAATGAAAACAGTGGTATTTCATTCTTGCTCATGTGATGACAAAATCATATACAGTGAGCAGATATACCCAACCACACAAATTTCCACCTTGTGGATCTAAAATTTGGATCATGCAATATGTTCGAAATCTGTGACTAGTCATACGCAATGAATAACAGGGGACCTTTATTTCATGTTTAAATCTGGATTGGAAAGAGAGAAGTTGATTTTCCACCCATTTCACCAATTTTCCTTTCATTGCATTCCTGTAAGCCCAATTTCTAAAATCTCCCTTGTGGACTTGCACCAAGATAGACCTGAGGGGAGAGAAAAAAAAACCTCAAGAAGCTTCCGTAATTAACAATTCAAGCTCAACAATCAACAATCTAGTATGAAAACCGAAGTCGACTAATGAAGTGTTTGCTGCCGTTTTCGGTCCGCCTCACTGCGACGAATCTGAGAATTCAATTACCGCCGCCTTTTTGCACCACGAGCCCCCCCCCCCCCCCCACCCCGTAATGACCGGGTGGCCGTGTCTGGAAACAATCTCACTTTCACGCCAAGTTGTCACCAAAAGCGAAGAGAATTAATCATGCACACACACTACAGCACTCCCCATTCAATACCACGTACAAGTATACAGAGTGCAGCTCAAGTATGCTTTGCATCCGACTGCTTCTCATATATGTGGGTCTAGTATGAGACTTTGGATGAGGCATGCTGTCATATTTCTGCCCTCATTTTCCTATTAAAGTTAATACACGCTACCCAACGACTACTACTTCTACTTCTACCAAGCCATGTCTTCTACAGCTTCTTCTCTTTAATCTACAGCTCCTTTTCTTTCTCCTACTTCTCCTTTTTGTAGAGGCTGAATTTGAGAATATTTTTCGTTTTGACAGAAACTGACAGGTTTGGTTAATATACTTCAAAGATCATAAAATGCCTCTGCAATAATAAACAAAATGTGAATTAAGGATGCAAGATTTTGCTGAAAGTGATAATCTTCATCAAAAGCTTGACATCTATGACACAAACTGATTTGTCCATCCATTCTTTCTGAATCTGTCATGCAGAGATTTCTGCAACGCATGTGTGTATAAGCATACCTGTCCTCTACTGTTGAACTGAGTTCTACTTCTTTTAACTTATTTTAAAGTAAAGAGATATATGTCATTGTATGTTTCCTCTGGGTAATTTTCACAAAAACCTGTCATATTTCACAGCAGTTACCTCTCTCTTCCAAGAATTCTCATAATATCCATGAAATTCTAAACAGCACACCAAATGCATCATACCACTCACTTCAGAGTTAGATTATGCTAAATACTTTTTTATTTTTTCAACAGAAAGTTTCATCAAAACAGAAATTTTATAAAGAATGAACCTATAGCCACAGGCTCATACAACATTTTGCAGATCTTGGCCATATGATAACATGTAATGAAATGGCTTAAAGTTTACTCAAAATTCCATGTTTTGAACACAAAAGGCATCAAAATCATGATCATTTTTAGTTTGCACAAGAATCATATAACTTTCTTTTGAGGATGTATCAATTTGTCTCATCTAATATCATTGCACACAAGAAAATTAACATTGAAATTTTGAAAAAATTAAAAATTTCATGCCTAATCCAACTACATAGTGCTGTGTAAGCAAGGTCCTATGGAAATATACATTGTACACAGCTTTCACACACATCCATATAACAATATAAAGGGTGGTACACATTGGGCCATGTTCCCTACCTCTATTGTAAATTTGTTGAGTATTCATTTGCCTTGAGTAACAATAAGTGCCAATATATATTACATATAATGTATCTTGATATGTACATCTGGTAATAATATCCAAACTCGAGACAGTCTCTAAAATTCACCATGACAGGCCGAGAAGAAGGTCAACACAAATCATTTTTTAATGTTACAAGAGACTAGACATCTAAAACTGAACAACCCCTTTAAGATCTCTAGTTGGCCACGTTCATAATGCATACAAATATTTGCGGGCTTCCTCCTACATGTAACCCAAGTCGACTCCCGAGTTTGCTGGAGAGATTATCCAACTTAATGCAATGTTAATCCATTCTGACAAAGGAACTACGGAAGCAGGATATGGGTGAACATACGGCTGGTTTTACCAGGGTTGTCAGGATGTAGTAGTAGGCATCAGGCATTATATGTTGTGAAACTGGACTGATGCGAGGGAAAATGGCAAAGAAAACACTAAACCCCTCTTGAACTCAACACAACTTTCCCATACCATGATGCACATTCTTTCCCAGGGCAACAGCCTTTGTGTGCTTCAGTAATATTTTGGTGGTTCAACAGGAAAATAAAAAGCTAATTCATAATGAATACAGTAAAACTGGAAAAGACTGGAGCAGTTTTGGCTTGTTTGTATTGTTTAAACATCTCATCTCAGCATCATACACTTACGACATTTAAATTGTTACAAATGTAAATATCTTTATATGCCTAATATTTTTTGTGGTTCTTCTCTACAAGAAAATAAAATGCTAATTCATCATGTACACAGTAGAATTAGAAAATGCTGGATCAGTTTTGGCTTGCTTGTATTGTTCTAAACATTCCATCTCAGCATCATACACTTATGACATTTAAATCGTTATGAATTTAAATATTTTTACAAGTGGAACAAACCCTAAAACGCTGCTCAAAGCCATCAACACCCCAGCGCTGTCTATACCCCTTCCCCATACAATAGCCATGCAGTGTGTTTGTTGCTTACTGGACTTGCTAGAAATCAGGCGAGCTTGGTTATTTTGGATAATAATGACTTTTTGATGCAAGGAAATTCTACACATTTAAATCGGCTCACTTTTGTGAAGATTCTTTTTTTCCCAAAATTCTCCCCTCATATAATCAATAACTTACTTGCATGATCGGGCAAGTAAATTTTACCATTTTTATATTTTTGCTTGGTTGACATGAAAGTTTTCTTCACCATGAAAGTGGGCAAGTACAAACCCTAGTTGTGTTTATGTATTATACCAGTGCAACTGTCATTGTTGTAACGAGTGAAATACAGTTGAACCTCTATTATCCGGCCTCCCTTTATCCGGATCTCTCTATTATACGGACGCAATCTCGCCGGGATTTTTTTTTTTATATAATTACGGGAGGAAAGGGGGATTCCCAACTCCATGAGAACTCCTACACAAACACACATGAATTACATATACTTGATACATTTCTTAATAATTATTTAGGTAAATCATCCCAAGAATTTATAAAAGAAAATGATTTAATTCTTGCAAACACAAACTTCTATTTTGGGGTCTGTTACTGTGTGTAACAATGAAAAGGTTGCAGTATACACATTACTACATGTGGTACTACAATCAATGGGCTACATCAGTACATGTGTATGTATATGTACATGTATAAAGCATTGAGTCTCCCGTATCCGGCCAAATCCCTTATCCGGATGAGCCCTGGTCCCGACTTGTCCGGATACGAGAGGTTCAACTGTATTAAAAAAGATTATTGAAATCAAGTTAAACTGGTAGGCTTACAAACTGCATTAACCCTTTAAGTGCTTGGGAAAACTCCATGGTGTGGTATGCGCTGTCCAAAGTACCTGGCACAGAAAGGGTTAATGGGGTATTTGTCATTGTGCAATGTAATTTGCCAACATCAATGGGCTCACACAATGACTGTATGCCAATACCATGCACCTAGGAAGGTGGACCACTGCTGTTTGCTGGTAAACATTGAATGTATGGCAAGCAAGAATGCATGGACGTGGCACTTTTTGGGTTAAGCTTATTTCCTATCCCTACTGGAACCTTTTCACACTCAGCAAAACAGACTTGCATTTCTGCATCTTTGAGTTTCATTATGGTTATCATAATTGTATGGACATTGAATAAAGTAGGACTACTGGTAATTTTTATGATTCTTCTGGTATTGATGTGAGAGAGGCTCTATCGGCATGAATTCTGACCACCAGAAATTTTGCAATGACAGTCATATGATATTTGTGTGATCAACTCAGCACAACTGTGAAGGGACCAACTCCATCCATTGCATCAGAGCATTTCACACTTGAAAATGAATACATTGAAAAGTTAATGACTGGCAAGCTGATACTGTAGTGTCACAGTGGAGTGAAATATGAAGGTTGAAAATCTGATGACATTAAATATGATGATGTTTTGAATGTGGATGACTCTCATTCCAGTTCTGCTGTGCTGCCTAGCTGCAATGCATAGAGAGATATATGTGCATTGCATGTGTTGAGAGACACTTTGGCTGCTACCGTTGTGCATGTTCATTTCCAAACTGCATAAACAAATGTGAATAAACCGGTAGTAGTCTTGAGAAAATAGACCCTCTTTTTTACACTACACCTCGACACTGATGCGCCGAAGCATTAACTTCCGGAGTGATTAATCTACACTGTATCCTTTCTGTAGCCATAAATGCTTGAGGGAACATCTAAAAAGGCTCCACAAGGATCTGGATGTCACTGAGATATTCTGCAGATCTGTCTCTAATGACAACTCTTAAAGGGCCTACTAAAAAAAACATGGGCACCCACCGCTGCAGAAACTAGGATTGGTTTGTTGGTTTGGTTTATTTCTGCATTTTCTTTCTCAAAATACAATTGCAAATGAAAACAGAGTGATACAGAGTATGCAAAAAAAAAAAAAGAGAGAGAGAGTTTAACATACAAATCAATACAAGAAATATCATTTTCGTAACAACATCAGTCTGGGTGACATATGAATCAAAATAACATATTAAGGCATACTGTATGTATGAACAAAGGAGAAATCAATACAGGGGACCGTCATCATAAGCAGAGCTTGACGTGGATGAGGCCCTATCTACATATGTAATACGAATATGATACAACACCAATTATAAATGTACTCATAAAACTCTTAATCTTGATACACGAAACACATTTTGCTATTAAAAAGAAAAAAAAAAACAACGGAAAAGAAAAACAGTGACTTGGATTTATCAACATCAGTTGGGAACATTACCACACAGTATTTTTTTTTCAATTATTTATCTAGCACAGGCTGGGACTTAGTACTGATGAAAGATAAAATTGTGTTGTTGTTGTTTTGTCATTTTAATTAAATGGGACATGAAAGCAAATGATAGCAAAAATGCTCTATATGATTCAAACTGCACACAAGAATGATAAAATACAGGTAAAACCCGAGTGAAAGGGGCTATTTTTTTTTTCATGGGGGGGGGGGGGGGGGCTCTTTTAGATATTAAGTTGACCTCTGTCTCTCAAAAAATGTTGCAGAAAGTTATATTGCATGAAGTATTCTACTATTTCTCCTCTATATTAAACTAGCTAAAAATCATGTATAACAAATAGTTGAATTGATATTCATATTTATTCAGTATAAACTCACACAAGGGTCTGCAGAACAAGACTAACAGGCAGCGATGTGCAGCCGAGTTCGACCTTGATGGCGTATAAATCATTGAACATGGCGAGGATAATTAAATCAAGGAACAAGCATCGGGCACCCGACCAACGCTCTAAACACACCTTAGCCCCGTAGATGGTGCCGGTGGAGTCACCACGAGTGCACTGGACGGCTGGACAGGGGGAATTACTGGGCGGGGCAGACCAACAGCTGACTGATTTTGATCCTACAATTTTGCATCAGTGTGATTACTGACTGTTTCACATCGCACACAGCACATATTATGAAATGATACTGTCACCCATCCCGTGGTATAAATCGATACACCCTAAATTGGTAATTAAAGAACTTTAATACCCAAAGGGGGGGGGGGGGGGGGAAATCAATTTTGAATGAAAGCCGTTAAAAAAAAAAACAGATGAAAAAAATTGTGTGCAAGATTGGGACAAAATCAAACAAATCAAGAGGATTTGAATTTCGATGAATCGACAATCCTATATGCATAGAGCAAGATGCACAACTCGATCTAGTAGTGCAGATGCACCTGACATCTCCTCTACACTGTACTTCTCTTCTTTTTTTTTGGGGGGGGGGTTCACACAAAAGTTTAAAGACAGCCAATCTAACAATTTCAGGGGGCTTTTGAAATCCTCTTTGTTTGGTAAAGTGCATAAAATAATGAAATTAAAAAGGTTCTTGAAGATATTTTCAGCAGTCTTGAAGAAATACCTCTCCTTCAAAGAAAAATCGGAATAATTGAAACTTCATGCAAATTCATTATAGATGAGAGATTATACTACCTGCGAAGCCAAATGTCACCTTTACCAGGACTGCAATTTTGAAGAACTTGTCCATGGAATATATGATCTCTTTATGTACTTATAAATATATGTATATAACACGGGTGAACCTTTTTTCATGCATGTCCAAGTGAGCTTAAGTAGTTTCACAAAGATTCACATTTATCCAAGGGAAATCCATATGTGGATACAGATATGTCTCTTTTATTTTACAGGTTTTATTCAAAGGTATTGGTCAAGAGTGAGTTATCTTTTACAGTATTGTAGACGGTATCAAGCATGCTTTACTGTATAGGCCATATATTTTGTGAGGTTTTATTTTTGCAAAATTTCTGAGTCAGGGGTTATTCAAGAATTTAACAACACATGAAAACATTAACTCTGCTCCCAATCATGATGCAATGTGCACGCATACATTTCTCAATTCAATACTATATTCCCTTATCGCAAATTTAACCACTGATGAAATTGTCTGGAAGTCCCGATTCGTGTAAAATTTGCATTTGTTACATACTCAAAAGTTGCAACACTTCGGTGATCCCTCGCATTTATCCCCAAGTTGAATTATCCTTCAGGTTTATGTCAGGTTTTAGTGTGTGCATGTGTGTCACACAAACACATACTGCTATAGCTTCTGACCACTGGTACTAGGGCATTCTATAGCTCAGTCGGTAGAGCACCGGGCTTGCATCTGGAGGTCTCGGGTTCAAAGCCCGATGGAATCCCTTTCTCTTTGCTCATTTTTCCACTAATAAAAATTAGACTCATTGAATATATGGCGTATACAGTATTCTCTTTTTCATGCGAGTGACTCTACAATGCTACAATCACTCACTTGTTACACTTTCTCTTTCCTTTATCATGCACATACCCTCATAGAGGTCCAGCTGATGATAACAAACCTCCAAAGTGGACTCACTGGCATCCATCATAAGTGACTACTGTAAGAGTGGATATTTTCCCATGAGCAATTTTTTTTTTTCATTCTGCCTACTACTAAGATGAATTTTGTGTATGTTAAGTATGTTACATGCTTTTATTTTTGCCCTGATTTCTGGCCACACAAGTTGAGTGAACATTTCCACACCTTGAAAATTTCCACTTTTACAATACTTTTTTAATGTCATGTTTAAAAGCAAATCAACCTGTAAAAAGAATCACTTTTTCTGATGTTACACCAATGCCTCTAAGACTAAAACTAGTGAATATATAATCAGAATCAACAAAATGGCATTTCAGAGAAATGGCCATAAAAGGGAACAGCTGATGTTGCGCAACATCGTCCAGAGGTGGGCGGGAAGGCAACGAGTAAGTTTGTGTGGTGTGACGGGATACAAGGTAATGGTCTACATATCCCAGCATTCCATTCAAACGCATGATGTAACATTTCACAGAAAAAGTACATGTTTACCTACTTGGGGGAAATATCAAGAAATTTTTACTAATGTCGCATCGCAATTTGCTATGCATATTTGATATGACTTCTATACAAAATTTCTTTCATGTAGCAGGTTTCTATAGGACTGTTCTGAACTTTGTTAAAAGTATTTTCCCATTGATTAAAACTGCTAATCAAATTTGGGAGGTAAAATTATTCCCTGTACAAATAACATGATGATGATAATGATAGTAGTACTTCTACTACTAATACTATTACTACTCGAAAATATATCATGATAATAATGATAACAAAATAAACAAGATGAAATAAGTAAACTATTGAAGTGCCCACCTTCACACTTGCTAGGCATAAGAGCTCTTTTTAAAAAGCTGTTCACACTCACTTGATACATTTCACAACATCAAAAAGTAAATTCATTTACAAAAGGAAATAAGAGAAAAAATCAGTATGGCATTAGTGCAACTAGGCAGCAAAAAGTTAAAGTGAAATACGACCATGATGGTAAGAATGTTAGTCAAGTCTTGACATGATGTCCTATTGGCATAAAACCACATATATCCTTATGATCACTTGTCTATGACTTATTTTTCACAGAAAGCAGTAGGAGTATGTACAAAACTCAAATATCAGTGGCAAATCGGGGAGGGGGGGGGGGCTTTAATTCTTTTTAAATAAAAGAAATACAAAGAAGAAATAAAAGGGACACATGCACCCCTCTTTAATTTTGGAAAGAAACCATCCTTGTCAGCCGATTGTAGTGGCACCAGAAAATTGCGCTGAAGCCTCTTTTTTCTTTCTTCTTTTTTTTTTGTTGCTTGTCAGCCAATTAACCCCGGAAGCAGTATGAGAAAATAGATGTTCAGGCTTTTTTTAATTTTTTAGTTTGTCAGCTGATTAAGCCTGGGAGTGGCACAAGAAATATTTTTGCACCCCCCCCCCCCCCCCTTATGGAAATCCTGGATCCGCCTCTGAATCTACTGGCTTTGATATCGGTCATCAGGTCCGACATATCACAGAAAGATTGTAGCACAGCTACTCAGAAATTAGATATTTACAGATGAACCAGATGGAACACTAGCAGCAGTCACACTGGCATAACTTCTAAAAGTTTAACCTAAAGAACACATCATGAAGTTTGCTCACCCATTCACAATGGAGGCCAAATTTCTCAAAGCTTCAGTTCTTGATCAAGTTTTCGAAGCTTGGGTCACTGGTGTGCCCGCGCCAACAAAGAAGAAAGCCTGCAATAGCTTAGGAGGCGGGTATTGTTCACAGAGGAGGTGGGTTAGTCACTTGACAAACTTTGCTAAGTTTCAGCTGCATATGCGTTCAGACTGCACAAACTTCACGAAGATTTATGGGGGCTCGGGAAATTTCCCTAGTTTTAATGGAAGTTTCGCAAGAAGTTTTGCTAGAAGTTTTCCGGAAGTTTGAAGTTTCATCATGCCAAACAAGTTATTGTCAATCTGTAGCCCTGCAACTGGGAAATATGGATGAGATAAACAAACAAACATATCTTTCTAAGTAAACACCCGCGGTCAGGAATTAAGCATGTTTACATTTGCAATAAACTTCTTGATGTGTGATTACAAATACATGTGTACTACATGGATACATTGTCATGCCTATCCTATATATTCAAACCTCACTTGGCACATACAATTGAATTTAAAAGGTGTAATGCATGTACAAATGCACATATTTTCTTTCTCTTGGTAAATCCAGTCACTGATGGTTCAACATAGAACAGAAATATATGCCATTCAATTGTAAAATCACAACAAATCACCCATGTGTACTCTTACCTACAGGGCAATTCATTTAGCTTTCATTCTTTAGTTTTCTTCTCTGAATGGGGGAGTAGTAGAAAAGGCTTGCTGTATTTTGAAATGATTAAAGGATAAGTCCACCCTCATAGACATGTGGATTGAGTGAATGCAGCAATATTAGTAGAACACATCAGTGAGAGTTTGAAGAGAATCGGACAATCCGTTCAAAAGTTATGATTTTTTTTAAAGTATCTGCACAGTCACTGCTTGATGAGAAGACTACTAGAGTGTATGATGTCACATGCGTACAATGATATAAGGAAAATATAAAGAGAATTTCACAACATTTTACTTTTTGAGAAAAGTGCACATTTCCTCGACTCGTCACTGATGTACGTTAAGGGTAATATTATTCCCCCTTGCCTTCTGAAAGAGGGAAGTCAAGTGTTCTTTTATTATGGGAGAAAAGTGAAAATATCTTGAATTTTCCTTATACTTTTTTTATATCGTTGTACACATGTGACATCATAAGCTGGAGTAGTCTTTTCATCCAGCAGTGACTAAGCAGAAAGTTCAAAAATTCATAACTTTTAAATGGATTGTCCGATTTTCCTCAAACTCTTGCTGATGTGTTCTATTAATATTGCTGCATTCACTCAATCCACATGTCTATGAAGGTGAACTTGTCCTTTAAGGAGAGCCGGTGAACTTGTCCTTTAAGGAGAGCCCTGAAGCAATTACAAAAACATATTTTCTTAGTGGGTCTGGACAAAGGCAAGACTAGCACAGAGTTCCCAAACACGCTGAAATAGTTTGATGCGGAGACATTCCATACGTGCTTGTCTGTGGGGGCTCCTTATCAGCCGCAATTCTAAGGTGATTAGATCACATAACATGGTGTGCCAATTCCCCCTCCCCCCCCCCCCCCCCCCCCCCCATTGGATTAATGTGATGTGATCAGCTTATGAGTAATTTGTGTACAGAAGAGAAATCAACGTCAGGGTGATGTTGCACTTCGATTGTGATGCTGCATGTATTTTCTCAGGATGGGGAGAGGGGAGTATAAGTTTCAATGTATAATTCAACATTTATAATCTGAGGTTCAACTTCAGATACTGCATTATGCTCCTAGAAGCTAGTTACAGTTATTTTCCTAATAGTCTTTTACATTTTTAGCATAAACATTTATAATGTGTTTATAATGATTGCTCTTTTGTTTTGCTTCTTTTTCACATTATTTGCATGTGTATGTAATTGCATACTGCAGACACAAAATTTTCATGGGTGTAATTTTGGGGAGCCAGAACTCGTTTGATGATATCGTCAAACATAAGGTAAATTTACAATCAGTTTTAACCAACATGATGGATTTTAAAATAGACACTATTCCTTTCAGGGAGCAACATTAGAAATATCCCATACTGGGGCTGAGATATTCTATCAACCGAAGAAATAAATGTTAATTTGCACAGACAACTCCATGGTTTGTTTCTTGAACTATTCCAGGATCACACAAAAGAAGCAGTTAGCATTTCTGCACCTTTACTTCTATCAATCTGACACTTTCTTAAAGTGTACCAATACCATGGAAATTAAATTTGTGTACAGCTAGAATACAGAAAAAACCCCAGCCATAACTCACTTGTGATAGTCACTGAAAGTATAAATATTTTGATAAATCAGATCATGTTCACCTCTATAACAATTTGGCACTTGTGCTCAGCACGTTGAAGTTCTGTTCTGTAAGCAATGGTACTGATGTGTACACATTCTAGCGACATGCATACGTTTTTACCAAAAATGTCAAGATTCCATGTCCTGATCGCACATACCCATTGCATATCGCTATTGTTAAAGATGTATTTAAAAAATATATATTGATAGCACGATAGTTCGTTTGAAAGAATCGGGTGATTGACTAGTCTATTTAAAGTCATTTTTGTTTTTGTATACTCTTTAAAATTTGCATCTAAACTCCAATAAATAAAAATCGCAGTGACAATAAAAATCCTAACATTTTGCGGAGGGTATGTCTCAAGCATGTTCTACAAAGATAGCAAATATAATACTCAGGGTATTGGCACACTTTCAAGTTTTGAATCGATACTGATAAGCCATTTGACACACACACAAATGAAATTGAAGAGGACAATTTGGTTCTACTGATTTGTGGAAGTCAATACCTGTACCCAATTTTCACAGGAAAGAAAGTAGAAAAGTTGAATTGTTGGTGTTTTATTTTTAAAAGGAGCCCATACTGCATGGCATTGTTCGCTACTTTGTACACAGTAAAGGGCAACTGTGTATGCCATACATTTTGCAAGGTTTTCATTTTCGTGAACTGTCGCAAGACAGGCGCTATTTGTGAATTTGACAACAAGCGAAAATTCTTATCTCGACATGAATGTGACATGCACACAAACATTTCTGCATTCATTAACTGTACTCCATTATCCCACATTAACCACTCATGATATTGTTGGGAACTTCTTATTTGCAAAGAAATTAGACTCACTATATGCATTGTGTATACAGATGATTCCGAGAGAGGAGGCTGTTATGAATTTAAGTATCAAGTACTGAGAAAGATTAGCAACACATTTGTGAATGTCCTCAATACACAGACAAAAGAAAATTTACATCAGGATTATAGTGGAGAATTAAAGGGACAGTACAGTATTGGTGGAGATGAGAATTGGGCTTTTAACTTTTTGTGAGGTACCGGGAAAACACTTATGATATTGTACAGAGCATACCATTTTAAGAGGAATTCAAAGTTTATTTGATGAAAATCGGGTTTGGAATGACTGAAACATCCAAAAACAAAGTAACACAAAGTGATCGTAATAAAGTGTGGGTCCCACACTTTATTAGAATTACTATTTTTTTGGATATCTTAGCCTTTTCAAAACCAATTTTCATCAAATAAACTTTGAATTCCTCATAGAATTACATGCTCTGTCATGTTTCATAAGAGGTTTCTCATTATCTCACCAAAATATGTGAGAAACCTGAAATTAGGTCTCAACCAAAACTGTACGATCCCTTTAAGAAATGAGAAAGAGTTGTTTGGATCCTGTGTGTTTAGACACAGGCAAGAAATCAGTGAATATTTCAGAAACAAATACTGCATACACCATGTATTCAGCGAGTCCGATTTTTCGCGAATCAGTACTGAATGGAGAAATGTATGCATTCATGTCACAGTTATCTCAGGATCAGAGTTAATATTTCTGCATGTTTTTAAATTTGCAAATTGCATCAGATTCAGGAAGTTTGTAAAAATAAAAGCCTTGTGAAATATATACGGTATAAACAGAAGGTAAAATGACAGGAAGGTTGCTACCAAGTATAACCAGTGTAAGGCAACAAAGTGAACAAAGGAGATACGTGAACAAATGAGGTAAGTGATGTGAACGTTATGGCAAAAGTAAAGAAAACACCCATGGAGAAAAATGTCTCAAATATGTGAAAAAATGCAAGATATCAAATAGTATTTAAGTGATATTGGGCAACAATTTAAAAAGTTTTCCCTGAAAGGTGTATAAAAAGGCAACATATCCGATAATATGTAATCAAATCAGAAAGGGCTGGAAAAGTAAGAGAGTAATTAAAAAATTCATCCATGAAAAAATGTTCAACATATCCCAAGAAAACAGGCAACTTTTTTTTTTTTATCAGAGAATATTTGAGGGAAATTGGATGAATGATTAGAAGGTTAAAGCAATTTGAAAGTCAGTGAGTCACATAACGTGAGTCATTTAACATCTATGGGTACCGCAAACGAGCTACCTTGGTCAGTAGCCTGTGACATCACTTCTATATACTGTGAGGCCAACGTGCTATGAATGAATAATGCAAGATGACATTCATTATATATCTGGAAATCAGCAGCTTTGGCTGACATGATTCTATTATACATGTATGAAGGTCATAAACTATTCATAATATTCCCTTAAAGAATAAAAAAAAAAACCTACAGCAAACAATGTTCATGTACCCAATTCTGTAATGAAGCAACCTCGCTATACTCTGCCTACGGATCGTTCACACTTTAAACCACAGCACCGCGTAGCAACAGCGCAGCGCTGATTCGTCCACAGTGTGACGTCATAATATGGGTCCCCCAAACTTCGCCATCAGGTTCTGGTGTTCAGAAAAGGGTGTCAAAAGACCATCTATCCATCTTTTTAGAGCAGTTTCCATGTTCTGAGACTTTATCATTCATATTTCTTGAGGCTTAACATTTCAAAAAATGTATAATTCACCTTATCTATGAATATCGAGCCATTTTCTCATGAAAATAACTTTAATGTGTGGGGTGACATAAACAGATGTGCAGCTTTGAAGGGTGTGTACAGTTCTGGTCTAGGTGAGGATTTAGCTTTTAACGTTTTGTGAGATATACAGAAACCACTCTATGAGATGTCAAAGAGCATGCAATTCTAAGGGGTATCAAATGTGTATTTGATGTAAATCGGTTTTGAAGTGGCCGAGATATCCAAAAACAAGGTGAAACAAAGAGATCCTAATAAAGTTGGGGCCTGTAGTCTTTAATTATTATCACTTTTTTGGATATCTCAGCCATTTGAAAACCAATTTTCATCAAATTAACGTTGAATCCTTCTTAGAATTGTAACATGCTCTTTCATATTTCGTAAGAGGTTTCTCATTATCTCATTTAGGAATGTAAAAAACATGAATCCCCACCTCAACCAGTACTGTACAGCCCCTTTAACCACAGGGCGTAGTACAGTGACTTTGTTGAGAGACCAGTATCTATAGCCATCTCTCTCATGTAATGGCCAGGCCATCTTTCTGCTGACTACAAAAGAGAGAAAAGTAATGATATAATATACAACTTTAAGTAACAAAAATCCTGGGAATGGTCACATTGTCAATATAATCTGTACATTCAGTCAATCAGAAATGATGAATGAATTGAGCAAGTAGATCTGGTAGGGCAAAACTGACAAGTATAACTAAGATTTCCAACTTGTTCCATACACTGTCAATTTGCATCAAAAGTTACATTCACATGCAGTTGCCAAACTTGAAGTTTAGGTTGAAAACTTAACTCTCGATGATTAGCTCCACTCGTGAATTCACGACGCGGGTTCACACGCGCACCTCAACTTTAAGTTACAACTTACGAGCGAATCCCACACAATGATTACTCCAGAAGTGCAGTCTTTGCTAGATGACCTTATGCCCATACAAAATAGTGCAGCTGGAGGTTGACCCGGATGCAAATGAGAAGCGAGGTGCACGCTAATTCACAAGCTCATTGATTATTGTGTCCACACTGGGTGAAACTATGAGTGGGGACCCCCAATGGCTCGTGGAGAGAGCGTACAAAACCCTACGATGTTTCGTGGTTCTAATCATCGACTAAACTTTAATATTGCTAACTTTCGAGTGCGTCCACATGGTGCCAAACTATGAGCTGATCAACGAGAGTTAAGTTTTTTACCTAAACTTAAAGTTTAGGAACTGCGTGTGAACCGAACTAAAGGCAGCAGTGTCTACAGATATGGAAGTATGAGTCACAACAGAAGAAAAACAAACACAAGTCTAATTCAACCTTTAGTGCTAAGGCAATGTCAATAAGAAAAACAAAACCAACAACTTCTTGAGTGCCCTCCTGGGGTTACGTCTGCTCTATTATTATTGTAATCCCCCATTTCCGATTCATTCTCTCACTGGGATAACTTTTGTATGATTGCTTTCTCCCTTTGCTAATCTACAGCAGTCTGCAATCGGCCATGGTGGTAGCAGCATAGTGAATTACATCAGCACAGATCATACTTCTATGAAATGAAAATTATGAATTATTAACGGCAGTAAAGAGTGAAAGTTGATGCTGGCTGACTAAGCAGAAACTCATGATGCATGGTCATTTTATTCCTGGGAGTATATATGAATCATCATTGGTCATTGTAAAACATATACATGTATTCACACACCCACATACACTTGCATAAAGAGAAGTAGCTCTTGAAGGAATGCAATTATGCCCAGAATTATTTTTTGTGGGAGTGTTGACTAAGTACTATATAAATCTGTTATTTTTGCGACAGTTTAGTTTTCACAAATTTTGGGGAATCACAGTTTGACCGCGAATATAACAACACATGAAAATGTTGCCATGTGATATAGGGTAATAGCGCATTTACAATAGCCTCTGTGTCAATTCTCGCTATCGCCAATGACGTAAAAAGTACCCGGATGTTGATTTAAGCGTCATTTACGGTGCATTATGGGATAGTCCGGTAGCAAAGTCACTTCCGTTCGTATGCGCGTGATACGTGACTAATGCTATTTACACACACAACCGACTGTATTCTACGTGTACTTCCGGTTTTCTCGACTTGAATTACAGCTTTAATATGGTTTGAAATTTCTCCATTCTTAAGAAATTGCAGTTAATACGACTATTGGTTGTTGCTGCGAAGCTGCCATGTGTTGTTCGCACGACAATAAATGAAAAAAAATCTGCAGAAATAGGACCCTTACTGGCATGCGAGACGTGACGTGGCCGCGTGGGTGAAGTTTGCGGGTGACTCCACAGCGCAGTACGTGCACGCACGACTTACTAGTAGTGGTAGTAGCACTAGGTAGTAACTGTTCGGCCTAGTGCCTACGTACATTGTACGTACCTACTTGGAAGAAATTGCTTCGGAGACAGGATAAGTTCGAGATCACTGTTCGTTCCCGATTGTGTTCGCGACATTTCGACGGAGAACAAATAAAGATAAAAGATGGGCATTCCATGACGATATACTGTATATCCAGGTGGGTGAATATTTTCCAGCATATTTTCAGCGTATGCAGAGATGACTGATCTGTGATGTGCACATCGATCGCATGATCAAGCAGTACGCTACCGGTATGTGTTAGCTTATGCGCTGCGTGCAGTGAAAATGCAAGGCCGGCCGCCGGCGTTGGGGACTACAGTGTACCAGTATGACAGGCCTGGCGCCACTCGCTGGCTCGGGCGGTACAGCGACCTACTGTACAAGTATCCGTGGTCGGCGCTGCGCTATAGGTAAGGTACACGTACGCGCACGCTAGCGTTGTGCAAATTATGCCCCGCGCCGGAAGTGCCCTTGCTACCAAGTGCACTAAATCTTGACGAAAAAGCCACATCCGGGTACTTTTTACGTCATTGGCAATAGCGAGAATTGGTGAAACAACATCTCGTGTAAATGTTTGTGATCTCCTCAATCGCAAAAATTAACTGCTTACAAGTACTACACTGAGCACTGTGTACTGTAAAAGTGGAAATTTTCAGTGTTGAAATTTTTCTCGCATTTCACGCAAGCTGAAACTAGCGCGAAAATAGGAGCACGCGAATATTTTTGTTTGCCATATGTTCCAGCAGTTAATGACTTGATTCTGCAGAATTAAAAACATGCAAAACTCTTCTTAACCCGCCGAGCGCGAAAAATTAGTTGCGCGAAAACATCCACTTTTACAGTAAATATCATTCAAATAAAATATGTGTAGGCAATTGAATTCTTACAGTGTGAATGCCAGAAATTATGACAACAAATCTGTATCTAACAAAATGTTCTTGTGAGAAAATCAACTTATGTGAACAACTTCACACACTATCTGAGAGTCTGTATGAAGTTGTCTTTCAAAAAGGCCTAAATTTATTATAGCTAATTCCTACTAAATCAATGTTTTTTATTTCAAACAATTTTATGTTTTCATTCATGAAGTTCTTTTATTAAGCTTTAGAGTCATCACCATAGGTAACAAAAATAATAGTTAAAAAAATCTTGCAAATGTCTTGACTTTTATAAAATTTCTCCATTTTTTTTCTTCTTGGGGGGGGGGGGAGGGGGATTTACGCCCTTTTATTTAAAAAAAAAAGTCTTGAAGGGTAATAGCTTAACACATTTGAAACAGGTTTATCACGCACATGAAAACCGCCTCTCTTAATATCCCCTACCCTTCCTTCATCTGTCAATCTGCTTATTAACTGTTCACTTGGTTACTAGAAACCTTGCCTGATGTAGCAACAACTTAGGATTAATTCAAAATTTGAGCTTTAGTCATCACCCATGCCTTAGTGAGGTTGTTTATGCCAATACCTTACATAAACATTCATCACTGTGTCAGTATTACTAAAATGCAGGCTTACCAACATAGCAGCAATCTCTACCAAGTGCAATGCATTGAACATCTGCATTCTTCTTGACAGGTTTTACTATCCCTTTTTCACCATCAATATTTTCATTCTTCATTATTTTCTTCATCATTATCATCGTCACCATCATCAACATCATCATCACCATAATCATCATCATCATCATTATTATCATCACCATCATCACCACCATCATCATCAACTTTGACATGGTTGATTTAGTTTTCAAAACATATCTTCACACAGAATATTCTGCTCAGCTGGTTGTGTGTTGATTTTTTATTCGTCAGGAATGGCTGCTTTGCTTCAGCCAATCAGGATACATGATAGAGATAACGTATGCATAAAGGTCCTTTTGAAAGAAAGCATGAATTTCATATACATGTAACTGATTTTTCGCAAACTTCCTGAAACTTTTGTGAGTTAAATTCTTGACAGTTTGATCGATGCACATGGTGAGTGTCTATTCAGACATGTGAAGAGCTATCAAATGATAAAGAATGGATTTAGGCCCTTTTGAAAGTAAGCTCTCCATACGCTGCATATCCCATACATTTTGCGAGTGTGATATTTTGCAAATTGGGACTTGTAAGATCAATTAATAAGTAGTTGAATATGTGATTGAGAACTATAGTGATGGAATAGGAAATGAATGATATCCCTTTTCCCTTTTTAGAGATAATATAAAGTGCATTTGTTATTAAAATGGGAGACAATACATCTGGTGAGTGGTCAATTTTGTGGGAATCAGTTGACCAGCAAAATTCAAAACAATGAAACCACCATGATATATATACTTTACATACAGTATTTCATTTATTATATCAATATTGCCCATGCATGGCTAGGAAGCTTGCCATACACTGCAAAGTATAGTGAGGACCAAAATGTTGCTAGTTCTGCAAGCAACTTTGCTGGAATCTAATGCCTTTCTGATTCTCAACTGATATTACCCAGACCACTATGGCACTAAAATTGGTTCTCACTAGTCAGCAACCAAATTCTGAATCAAATAAATGCTCTTGTCTTGATAAGAACGAGCCCATCTCTCAATTTGGGACTATGGAAAATATATGGGACCATTATTCCGCTATTTGAAAATAATCTACAATTTTCTAATGACAATGAATCAATATTTCTGGCAAAAAGTAACAATAACGGATATTAATTAAGCTGCCATTAAACATGACAGCTAACTCTATCACCGAATGGAAATCTTGCTGCACGGGTAATGATCCATATCATGGATGTGGTAATTAAACTATTTACAATTAATTTTCTGGTAGAAAGACATCGCATACTCATTTATCACAGCATTATTAGGCATAGAGGAAATTGGAGCAATGGATGTACAAATCCAGCCAAGCTTTCAACAGTGATTTTTCCAAGAAAAATTCAAGAGTGATGGATTTCGTTGAAAGTAAGCTTTATATTGGTATTAATTTTTCTCCGAAATTTGTTTAATGGGCTCTATTTTGGCATGTTTTATTCAAGGAACAGCTTAATGCAGGGGAAACTAACACACCCAGGCTAGTTCTACCAACTATTCTGATTATATAAAACTATAACAACAGCAAAAACAACAAAAACATTAATGATGATGATATTGATAACAATACTGATATGCTGCTGCTTATGAATAAATGATAGTTATCATGATGACAACAGTGAGAAAGGAAAGGGAAGAAAACATATCATAAAACAGTGAAAATAGTGTTAAGTACAAATTTATGTATCCATTAATATATCAAGAGCACAGATCAGATTAAATGACAAATTCTGATAGAGAATTTACAAATCATCATGCACAAACTTCCGATGAGAAAATAAAAAGAAGCATCAGAACAATACAAAAGAATTAACCATTTTGGCGCCATGGCCTTTAGACACTAGGCACAGTCAGACTGGCAAAAGATCACAGAAGTTTAAGATCTTTTGTTGTCTGGTCGCTACTGCAAGTGCGCAAGAAAGAAAAAAAGAGTACACTGTCTGACAGCTGATGACTGTGACGTAACAATACACTCCTGTTCATCACAATAACCGCGTGCTTCAGAGGCTCCACCCACAAACAGGTGGTGGACTGGTCACATAAAGTTTCAGTTTCTGTGATCACACTGGTAAAAGATTGAGAATTCAAGCGGGGGTGGGGGAAATATCCCTAGTTGGAGTGGGGAGTTTTGCGATAAGTTTTGCAGGAAGTTTTGCTGGAAGTTTGCAATCACACTGGCAAACTTCAAGATCTTAAACATCTCGATCTCTTGTCTAACCGCTCGTAATGTGTACAGCACTATGAGGTTTTCTGTTCCAATCAGTTACTCAATGCACAATAGAGGGTTAAACAGTAAAAGAGCAAAAGTAATTATTTCTCCAACTTTCAAGAAGGTGCAAGTCAGCAGAAAAACTAAAGATATATAGATTATTAAGTTTGTCACACAATGTTGCTCAAAAAATTTATCTCAAGAAACAATAAATTTTGCATGAAACTCTTACAATATCTTGTTCATTTATGTACAATCTGTTTTGAGAGCAGAATACTGTATACGCTATAATTTTCGCGTACATAAATTTTCGCGAATTGCCGCTGTCACACATTTTCGCGAGTGGTTAAATTCGCGATTGGGGGACCAGAGAAAATATGAAGTGGCAAAGAAAGTGTGAATTTTCAACTAACTAGCAAATAAGAATGATATACACTGCATGAAAAAGACTTGCCAAACTCTGCGAACTAGTAAGTTAGAATTCAACATTTTTGAAGTGGTTAAGTCCATCGCGCGAGATTTCTGACGAGTGGTCCCCTTGCGATAATGGATTGGCTCTCTACAGTATTCGTAAGTAGACGTGGACGTGCGTAAACAAGCTTAGCCAGTATGGTCTGTTCGGTAAGCCGTGACATGGTATACTAGTACTGAAATGTTCGTATCATCAAGGCAAGGGATTCATTTTGGAAGGTAATATTTTCGCGTGTTGTTAATTTTGCGAATAGCTCCCGACTCGCGAAATTCGCGAAAATAAAAAAACCCGCGAAATATATAGCGTATACAGTATATAGTAGGAGAATGATGTGTCATATTGTTGAGCACCAATGCTCATCATATGACATATATCTAATGAAAGATACTTTATTCTGTTATATGTGTGTATATTTCTTCCTTTCTATGTCTTTCATAAAAGATGTTTCCTTTGCAATAACATCAATGTAAGGTATTAGGATCTGGTTTCTGTATTTAATGCAAAATTTACAACTGTTCTCTTGACTTACACTCTTGGCTTTCTGTCTGCTTTTTTCTTTCTTTCTTCTTTATATGGGGGGGGGGGAGGGGCATATCTGTGACCGCCACATGAACTCCAGCACATCTGAGCTTTGTTTTATTCCTTCTTTGTATGTTTTTATTCCCCCTCCCCACTCATCATTTTCCCGATCTGCCGCCAACTGTTGAAAGCTGCAACTATCCCGCACACACCCAGGCCAATGTTGTCATGCCTGAGTGATTCTGATGAAGCCTGAGCGTGTGACAAAGACGCACATCTCCCACCACTGCCCGAGGCTAGGGGCTCTCAATAAACCATGATGACGGATGAGACCAGCCCGCAGAGACACCAGCCCCTCCTTTCATTGTTTTCGCGACTTGTGAACACAGTGTTAAAGCCCGCACTCAGTTTGGGCTAGAAAATCCATAAAAAACAAACACAGAAATATATACTCTAGCAGAAACAAAGTAACTTCAAAAAGTGACTCAAGAAAAAAGTAACTTCAAAAAGTGACTCAAGAAAAAAAGAGTACAAAGGTACCCTATTGTTTTCCTCAAGTACTTGTATAGAAAATATTAGATATTGTATGCAAATATTCATATATATGAATGGAATACATCACATGGGGCCTTCATTTCCAAATCAATAATCGAAACTATTAGGAGTATATTCTTCAGAAGAACTTTTTTTATTGCTTTTGAAATCTAACCATCATCTCTAACGGGTAATAATATCTGTGTTTCAAAAAAATAAGAAATGTAACTCAATTTGATATATCATTCTAGAAAAGTTTTTACAAACATTTGATGACACTGAGTCATTAATAGAAATATGTCATGTTCGTAAAACATGGAGGGAGGTGCACAAATGTAATCTGGCTCATTGCTTTTATCTGATGTAAATTCAACCACACTTTGTTAATGATTTTGTGAGTATTAAAACATGAAAACATAACTGGCATGGTCATCAATTATAGCCATTAGTGAGAGAATGATTAGGTGCTTGCATGAGTGCACCTGTGTCTTTCCCAAAAACACATACTACTTTTACACGCACATATAATATGTGACCCGCTACATCAAAAGGATACAAAAGTCATGGGAGATCGATTTTCTGAAAGTGACATCATATTATTTCCTTTCTCTTCAGCTTTAATTTCATATATAACATGACACACAAAAGTAGTCTGTGGCAGAGATATTGATAATTTTATAACAGCATGTTGAGTGGTCTCAGAAATAAGTGTTTCGAGTAAGCCGCCTTCAAAGTTTTTCTTGCAACGCTATCATAGTCAAGGGAAGGTAAGACAGTTTACACCTCTTGACAATACGAGGTCTGCTCATAACAATCTCCACGATGTTTATTCAAGCTTACCGCCAGCGGTCTACGCACAACCAATCAGTAATCAGGATGCCATGCACTGACCAATAAGATCACTCCCGCATTGCTAGGGGCGGAGTCTATCTGCAGTGCTAAATCCAACTCTTAGGGCATGTTTCTCTTCCGTTGAAAGTCAGAAAATCATGGCCCAGAAAGACGCTAAGTTCTTGCCTTTCCTTTATCATTTAGTTTTGATATTTCGGCAGATGATCGATGGAACAGACTACAAAGTTATGTGAAAAACAGAAATTAGATGGTTTTGATTGATTTTGATGAACTGACTTCAAACTCAATTTTCTTGGCTCAGCCATCAGCGACTTTTGGATCCTTTTGTTGTGGTGGGTCACATATATTTATATACAATTTTTGGGGAATCCCCATGCAGCAGATTACAGTTTGGTTATTCCCTTCCTTTTAAACACAGACACAACTACTCGTACATGAAAAAATCTCCACTGACACTGAAGAATGCAAGCACTGATAAATCTCTGTATATGATTAACCATGTACTCTGAGTGTTGCATTATAGTTTTGCTTGCTATTTGTATCCTTGCTGAGATTATTCAAAAAGTCATAGAATTGGCTCCAAATCCAGAATGACTTCACAATTTTAAGCATGAAACCTATACCAAGCATTTTTTAAGGGAAAGTGAATTAATTTCAAGCCAGTCAAATTATATTATGCCAAGGTAAACAGCACTGGCATGTACACATATATATGGTTGTCAAAATAAACCCCTGATTCATCAAGTCTTATGGAAAATTAGGTGCAGAAATAATGGTCCCCTGATCATTTATTGGCAACTCTAAATTCCACTGAATATATTATACTAGAGAAAGATTAGATGAAATGGGTAAATTAACTAAATCTGAATAAGATGCATACATTTATGTACAAAAATGTGCAATCTGGACTGAAAACAATTTACTTGAATAATTCAAAATATAATTGCCAGTGTGTGTTTAGATTCAGATACACATTTAGCAAGAGGCTTTTGAACATTCTGCGACTGAAATTTACAATCATATGTAATCTTCATCTGAGAACCAAAAGGGTGCTAGTGTGTTTGAAGATTTGTGCATAAATAAAAACAAAAAACAAAACAATCAACTTTCTAGAAATAAGATGCTTATCTAATCAAGAGTGGATAGATTTATAAGCATAGTTCTAAGTATAAGGTCAAATAGCGCCCTCGTGGTTTTGATTTTTAACATTTTACTTAAAATGAAAATAATTTAAAATTGACACTATAATGAAGAAAAGATCAATCTCTGCAACAAGATACCAATAACTCATTACCTCCCCCCGCCCCCCCCCTCCCCCCCCCCCCGAAAAAAATTGCAATAATCCCTTCTGGTTATCAGCTGATGAAATACAATAATGAAAAGATACAGCATTGACCCGCAGAAAAGTGGATTTTGGGATATGAATGCAGGAGATAACAGGTGAATCAGGATCTTTCCTGCACGGATCTTCCTCCACTCTGTGTGCACCAACTACGGCATGCACACACACACGATACTAGACTCGATTGGCCGGCAGTACCAATCAAGATTTCATGTGATGGATTTCGAGGGTGAGATTGCAACAGCTCGAGGGGGCCGTTGAATAAACTATGAAGAGAAATGTGGGGAGGAAGTAGATTTGACAACGTGGGTAATTGTTATCATGAGGTGCAAAGTGCATTCGTTTTGGAGCAGACATATACACAGTCCAATTTTATTATTTTTTCAAATGGAAATTATCTCACCGTAGCATATGATAATTCATGTTACGAACGTGATGAACATGATTAATATCTCCGCCAAGAAATGAGGTTATATTTGTGTGTGTGTGTGTTGGCAATGGTATGTCTGTTTGCAAAATAAATCAATAAGTTGTGAACGGATGTGGATGAGAATTACAGGAATATTTATAACACAAGGAAGAGATGATTGGATTTGGTAGTGATTTTGAAATTTTTATGAATTTTTAAAGGTTTTTTTTTTTGGGGGGGGGGAGGGACAATATAGGATCAATGAACTTAGCCGAGTTCAAGCTGCACGTAGTTAAGGTTTGTATACATGTACTAAAGCATGTGCGCTGCTCAAGGAGCTGCGCAAGAGGGTGCTGATGAGGTAAACACTTCTAAACTTTTTTTTTATAGCTATCATTAGGACATTGGGCTATTGTAAGCATGCATGCATGGGTGGAAATAGCTGCTTGGCAGAGGTCTGTACTCTCCAAGTGCTTTTCTAGTTTAGTTCTTTCAACATGAATAGTAACATGGAATCTTGAGTTGTTGTGTTTTTCATCTTGAAGACATTTCATGGAATAGACAACAAATCTCAAGAATTGCCATACTTATTAGCCCTTTAACCCTGGTTGTTTACTATTCTGGTTCAAGGTCCAACCTTCATTATTTATTAGGCATAATAAGGTTTACGAATTAGGATGGCTTGCCAAATATTCATGACACCCCTGAAAAGGTTTTTAACAACTACCCTGGACAGCATGTCACTATGGTATTCATGGCAATTTTACAGTTTGGTGGATTCGCAGCTCAACGTAATTTCACCAGATAGCATCACCTGGCTTGATCACATAGGGTACTTATGGAGGGGAAAATTTGATGACACAACCACATTTGTAGGAACAACACATCAGATGGGCAGAAGTCTCACCCTATTGGGGGCCACAAAGAATATAACAGCATAGATTTGAGAAGCTCCATATTGGAAGTTTATTTCCTGATCATGCAACATTACTGTAAAACAAGGAATTATGTTCGCGTGCATTTTAATTTTGCAAATTTTGCGAGAGGGAAGATTCGTGAAATTAAAATGCACGTGAAAGTTCTTGTCTACACTATACACATTGAATGTTAGAGGCAACTCACGAAAATTTCATGCCGCAAATAAGGCCGTTGGCTCCTATTCGCAAAAATTTTATGCTGTGAAAATATTGTGTTACACAGTAGTTTATCTTTGTCAAATCTATATAAAACCAGGCCACTGCAGTTTTCTGAGATCACTGCTAAGTGAACACACGGATACGAATAGGTGGGAATACATGATTGACTGCATGAATACAGCCAAATGTGCTTTGCATGGCTCCATTATCAGCTACAAATTGTATTTGCGAGATTAAAGACATGCAAAAATATTGACTCTGATCCTGATATAAATGTGACTTATGCATATCTACCCATTTCTCCGTTCAGTACAGAACTCCATGATTGCGAATTTAACCACTTGCAAAATCGTCTGGAAGTCCTGATTCTCAAAAATTTGGACTCGTCAAATATATGGCGTAAAAAGTACTTGAACTGAACTGAAGCTCTGAAATGTACTTTGCAGCTAGTCGCAGGACTTTATGAATGGGTACACAGTAGTGCAGCCATCAGGTTTAATACTTACACCGCACACAGCAGGGTTGTGAAGTCATTCAGAACTTTGTAAAAGTGTGAAACGTAATGGCAAATATTCAATTTTTTTCTGACTTTGGAGACTCAATGCAAGTATCTTAGGTTATGAAATGTCTAAGGTTAGTCTGTGCATGATTGAAAATTATTATACAAGGCAGTGCAAAACTACGCCAGTGCCTCGAGCTAGCTTGTGATTGCACCTATATGCAGTGGCTTCAGATCGGAAATGTTGTAAGATATCAAATACTAGTAGTACAGACCTCCTATATCACCTCACTCTAAAAATCTGGACGAGAAGAACTTTCCTTTTTTTCTCTTCTTTTATATTTTTTACTTGACCTCATATCACATGACCAGCCCGCAGCCACTCACTGCAACCAAGAAGATTTATGGACCTTCCTGTTGCAGATACAGACATCTGAACAAAGTTTCTTCATTCAAGATTGAATCATTCAATACAGGGTATTAACTTTCATAATCACTGTGGACTAAAATCAGAAGGGCACATGAGATGACACCTGGTTCCAAATAAAAGAATTTAACCCCACAGACTAGAACTGATCCAGGCTAAGCTCGGGTCAATACTCTGCTTTACAGTAAGCCAGATACAAGATCCCCCACTTGCCTAGCCTTAACTTGGAATCTGCCATCACAAATACATGTATTTCAAAACTAAGCACAAAGATGAAATAAGTCAAATGTGAATGCTGAGCAAACAATATTTTTGGCAGAAGGTCATGAGGTCAAAGATCAAGTTCATGGTTTCTGCATATTACATCAGGTAGCACAATGTACTTTGTAAGGGAAAGCACAGGAAAGTCCATGAAGTCACTTGTAGCTACCATAACAGCAGAATGAAAAAAAAGTATGTGCTTTCTTATGTAGATATGAAAAGACTATCAGGTGTGCATAAAGGCAAACCCTGGGTATTATCAAAAGAAAAGAAAAAACAACAACAACAAAACATAGATGACCATTGAGACCTGTAAGGTTACATTGCACACTTGCATCATCGAGCAGCATACCACCAGTAAGCACTGGTGGTGGTTGTAGCAGTTTTAGCACCCATAGTTAGCATTGCATGTGCACCTTATGATAAGACTGGATGTTCACAAATCTTGAACGACGATGTCTTTAAGAAATATTTGTGCTAGGTAACTTTATCTCTGTAGAATAGACCAGGGCCCTGTTTCATAAAACTTGTCATCAGTGACAAGTTGTCATAGATGTGACAAGCTACTGAAATCCTTGCATCTAATTGGCTGAGAGCAAATTTGTCATAGAAATGTGGCAGTTGTCACTGATAACAAGTTTTATGAAACGGGCCCCAGATGTTGTGCAGGCCCTAAGATACAATAACCCTTATCTCTGTCAAACTTTTCCCTCTGTGCTGAAAGCCTGTGAATGTGAGTGGTATCAGTAATTTCACAAAGAGGATGCATGCCAGTGGATAGCAGTGTCTGAGTGGCTGGTATATCAGACACATACAGATAGTGTCTAATTTCTTGTGTGACCTGCAAGACAGGTGTATTGAAATACATGTAAATTTTGTATTATTTGGACTATTAAAAAGATAAACACTTGGTATTTGATTATGGTACTTTTGTATTCAATGTTACATCATTTACTTTGTAATGAAACCTTAGTGATACCTTTTTAGCATCATCATAACTATACAGCTCTTGTCTAAACAACCTCTGTCATATTTTTCACAAAGCATTCAATTGCTCACTCTCTTGGAAGAGTCTGCACCTTTGAATGTTTCTACAACAGATATACCGTATGGCACTATACAAATGCTGTGGATCATCATCATCATCACCATCATCATACGCTGCGGTATCCTGTTATGAAGCTGTCATTTTCTCACTGCATCGTACACAACTGAAAACAACTGTGATATTACATATGTTTAACAGTGCTTCGCACCTGTCTTATACAGTTTAATCCATCAAATCCCCCACCCCCCCCCCCCCCACATTTCTCTGGTTTGCATGGTGCTGGCTTACATAGTCATGGTTTTCACTGCTGATGTGATTGTTAGTCTTTCATTCTTTGGGTGCCACATTCACATGCCTGACGCAGTCAACAGCCTGCCAACTTTGCAAATTTTGCTCAAACGCACAACTGTGCTCACACACTGATGGATGTACCACCATATGCCATAGTGCATTGAAAGTGTCAGTGCCGTAGCTTTGTCATAAAACTTTAATACATCATAGCAAAGCTGGCAATTTTCTCCCCGAATTTGCTGAACTGAATTTCTAGCATATATACACCTCTACAAAAAGTTACTGTAAAACATTACATTTATATGGCATTAAATTTTTTACAAATTTGAGCCGACGGCATTTCTCACGGCATGAAACATTCGTGAGTTGCCTGCAACATTCAATGCATCTAGTGTAGACAAGAACTTTTGCATGCATTTTAATTTTGTGAATCTTGGCTCTCGTGAAATTTGCAAAATTAAAATGCATGTGAACATTTGTTTTACAGTACACAACTTTGAGAAAGAGAATGTTTCCCCAAAGCACCTCTGCATGGCAGCCACAGAATAATATGGCATCCAGGGGCTTTACACCACTGCACACAAAGAGGTAAGACGGTGGACTAAAAATTTCTCTTTTATTTGAGGCATTACTTGGTCACATAACCATTGTTGATTTTGGTTGCTGACTTTAAATCAGAGGCCTCTATTCATAACTACTCTTTACACATATAGGGGATTTAGATAAATGTTTTCATCTGAAATTAGCAATTTTCTTTTCATATGTGAAGACTGAACTGATGTAATCCATTCCATCTATTCTTTCTCAGATAAAGAATACATATATTAAATTTCAGTTGGGCATTTACACATTAAAAGGGTACATTTCAGGGATGTTGCAATACCATCTTTTAGAACACCTTATTGAGAGATAACTATGCCCAAAAATTGCTTCAAAGAAGCAATTAGGAATTTTGCCAAAATGAAACATTTTCGCGTAATACATGCAACACTGGACAGACATCCATGTAGTAACATATTGGAGGTCAAATAATGAATGCTCATTGAATATGGATTTTGTTGTTTTCCAACTGAAAATACCAGCTCTAAAATCTATTGAACATGTGTTTTACAGCACTTCAAGACTTAAGTATGTAACATACGCAACATGGACAGACAAAACACAGCTCATATTTTTGAGAAAAAAATATTTAAGCCACATCTTGGAAATGTACCTTTTTACTGTCCAAATACCCATATCTAATACTAGTGTCTGGTACCAAATCAATGAGGTCTGCAATTAGTAGCTCACAGGAATTGGAACATTTCAAACCTTACTTACAAATTCTGATTTTGAACTTTGTCCACCACAATTTCATATTGCAAAGTTATATTCTGCTACTAGTCCCATACATTGTATTTGATGTCTCCTGTCAGAACTGCCATAAGTTTATTACTAAGTAATCAATTGAAGAAACCAACAATTTATTAGTCTGCCAAAATAACATACCTGTCTTGATTCATTTTTACACATTGCAGAATACACACATAAAAGTCTGAATCCGGACAAATGAGAGGAGATCAAAGCACTTTTTCACTGTGTTTAGCCTCTGTTGTGGGTGTGACAGCAATAAGAGACAAGATGATAGTGTACCAGTACAGCTGCTAAACTAAACCTGCAGCACTTTCGTCCAGAAGCAAAAGCTCTCTAACAGTTAGAAGCAACAAGCACTGGATGTACAGATATCATGAAAATGCACAAACAGATACAGTTACAGATGCAGTCAAATACAGAATCATAACCTTGATGAATTCTGTAAATACAATCAATTATTTATTGGTTTTTTCTTCACAGAAATCATACTCATGCAAAAGATATATCATTTGCTTGTGTTTTTAAAGCAATAAACAGGTTAAGCGAAAGTCTTCCTCAGCCTTAAGGCCCCCTTTTATACCTTCTCTTCTAAGAAAGTGAAACTAAAAGCTACAGTACGCATAGTATTGCTCATGAAAATCATTTAAATATCAAAGAGATGATTTTCCACTGATGACTAACTGCACAAGTGGTAATTTTCATTGAACTGATTTTCGCACTTGGTCCATGAAAGCAAGTTTTGTGTTTTCAGTTTAATACTAATTGACAGCATGCTACTAGTAGATGACTATAAAACTCTTATGGCCCAAAATATGTACAGTGCACTCCCGTTATAACGAAGTCCTCGGGACCAGCAGTTTCCTTTCATTATATCGAAATTATAATCGAACAAATAAACAATAAAAATACATAGAGTGGATAATGTTGCGGCCTGAATTTCTACTTCATTGTAACCAGAATTTTGTTATAACCATGTTTGTTTTAACGGGAGTGCACTGTAATATAAAATACAAAATGTTTGCATATATCATCACTATTATATCAGGTCAATTTGTGCAAGAATGGCCAAAGAATACCACACTGCATATTAATACCCAATTACACTAACAGTGGAAATCTTTCCTTGATTCCAAATCACTTTAATAGCACAAAGAAGATTAGCAATTCAGCTTGGTTACAGCTCGTTATTCCGAAGGTTCGTTATTCCGAAGGTTCGTTATTCCGAAGGTTCATTGTTCTGAATTTCATTTTCAGATTAACCAATCTTCGGAGTAACGAACCTTCGGAATAACATCACAAATTTTCGGATTAATGAACCCTTTTTCTTTTTCGGATTAACGAACCTCTGGGTATAGGGAATTTGTGTGTTTCGGATTAACAACCCTTCGGAATAACGAACCTTCGGAATAGCGAACCTTCGGAATAGCGAACCTTCGGAATAACGAACAGCACCCTTCAGCTTTTGGCTTTCAGATTACAGCCACATTCAGAGGGAATAAAGAGGGAGAAAAAGTTGTCTTGACTGCTAGGGATTAGGCGAAGGGAACAAAGCGCTCTAAATTGAGAGACACTGAACTGATACAGTATGCCACATATTTTGTGAGGTTACTTTCGCAAATTTCCAGTTTAGTCAGGTGCCATTCACAAATTCAGGAACACGCGAAAACATAAAATCTGAACCTGACCATAATGCAACGTGCATGCATACATTTCTCTGTTCATTACTGTACTTCCCGTTCACAAATTTAACCAGTTGCGAATTTGTCGAGAAGTCCTGATTTGTGAAAAATTAGACCCGCTAAATATAGGGCATATAAGGATACAATTTTATGAATGTTACAACCATTTGAAATGACAGTGAGTCTCAGCATCTCATTGGCAAAAGGATTACCTGGTACTGTAAAAATTGAAATTTTTGTGTGAGTAATTTTTTGCACATGGCCAGGTACGATGAGTTTCACATGATTTTAACTCCATAGAATCAAGACATGAACTGCTGGAACATAATAAATATGTTTGCAAGCAAAAATATTCATGTGCTTTTATTTTTGCGCCAAATTTGCCAAAATTTTAACAATTTTAGCTTTTACAGTTTGCTAGCTGTCTCGGTCTTGTGACCAGGAAGTCAACTGCAGGGAACTTTTTTTGTAACTATATACACATATGAAATGTCACTTTATACTGAAGTTCTATGAAACACATTTTATGTTCATGATTCCTGAATGTTTTCACATTCTTTAAAAAAAAAACATCTTTTGAGACTTGGAAAGCTTATACTGGGCTAAAAAGTCTGATTTTGGCTTTTTAAACACACAGCAAACATGAACTCATATGAAAGAGATAGCATAGTGCTGCCAAACTATGTTGATATTTTGACATGCCCAAAGGATATTATGATGGAAAATCTGTCATCATTCCACTAGTGATAAATGCTATTACTTTTTTTAAAAAAATTATACTCAGCTCTTCCTGATCAACTGCTTGTATATCACAGCTTTCATTCAAAATAAATGTATACTGGAGAAAAATTCACCCTTGGACTCTATTAACAATTGAGAGTTAGGTAGAAATGATGTATTTGAACTGTGTTCATTCACAAAGCCAAAACGCAGCGTGGAAGCTAAACACGAGACTGAATTACTGGCTCACAAATGGTGTAGGTATTGATCAACGCAACAGGAGGTATGCCAGTGGTAGAAGCACAATACATCTGTCGTACAGACGTGCGAGCATGCATATGAAATGTACAGACACATGTAATGTATTTGAGAAATCACATAATGCACTCTGCATGCGCTGGGAGTACTGGGTACTTGGCCTGTTATTCAATTTCAGGCAGTGAATTCAGGTGTGATCAAATCTATCCCTATTCTTTCTCGAGAGCGAGTTGACAACATATGAAATATACTGCAGCTTCCAAACACTGCTGTGATGCACTACACACACATATACACATTATACGTCAGTTACAACACTTTCCTACACTTCAGGTCCGTCTCTCACCTTCTCCCCCTCCTTCCCTTTCTCTCTCTTTCTCTCAACCTGGAACAGGTATATTCATCAATCACTCATTTTCATTTCCCCCTTCCCCTCTTACGTATAAAAATGCACTCACCCTATCTACTATACCGCTCTTTCCACATCTCTCACTACTGTACACACGCTCTAACCCTACACCATCTCACAGCCCTGTCTGTTTCTCTCTATCCAGCCATCCACTAGTATATAATCTCCCTCCCTCCAGTCTCTCATCTCCCTCTCTCTCTCTTCTTCTTCTTCTCTATCTCCACACAAACACACACTCAGACACACACCCGCAGCCGCCGCACACTCCGGGGGAGAGATAACGCAATGCACATGTGTGGACCGGAGGAGGTTCGGAGGAGAGTGAGCGGGGAGAGACTGTGTGGTGTGTAACTGTAAGGCCTTATTTTCCTGCCTGGCCTGTGCATAATATATGTGGCTTCCCCAACGTAATGACGGGCACCGCACTGCTCCATGACCCAGTTAGTGTCTATGTACATGGCATGTTATGCCTGCGTCTGATGTTAAGCGAGGGAGAGTTTATATATAGCGGAACAGCTGGCTAGCGCACATTGCACTTGTGTATATATGTGTGTGTGTATATGTGTGTGTGTGTGTGTGTGTGAGTGTGGGTGGGTAAGTGGGATGATTGTGTATACTGTATACCTTTTATTATAGTGAACTACTCCCCCGACTAAAACAAAAAATCAACAATTGATTTTATCACCAAGCGCACAAATGCAACATGTATTTCATTCTATAAATCTTTGCAAAACTGATATTTGATAATCTTCTACCTCTTATTGTCATTTCTTCCCTTTCTTAATATTAGAAAAATACACATATTTGTAACTTAATACAGTATATAGTACACATTTGGCATTGCCTAAAAGCCATGACTTCCAACTGCTTTGTGTTTGCATATGAAAATCAATGTTCTAGTTGGCCCTATTCTGTCCTTTGGCTGCATTCTTTTGTCCATTTACATTTGACCCATGGTCAGACAATATAATTCAAACATTCCTCATTAAAGCATATATCTGGTTCCTTTCTCAAGTTTTGATTTACCACTGTGTAACTTTTCATACACATTGTTCATCAAACATACCGGTAGGTATCTAAAACTAAATGCAATTTGCCAGATTCCCTTGACTACTTTCCACAATTTCAGTAGAAATGAAAGGGTATCATGTACATCTGTGATACAGTATTTTAATCAACATTCATAAATTCTTGCAGTGAGCACATTAAGATATCATTTTTAATAGTAATTTCACAAAGCTGGGGGATGTACAAAAGTCAATCGATAGACTTGATTACATTTGGACTGTTTGACTCCAAAAAAAAAATGCCTTACTACTGACAAAAGAAAATAATATATTTTAAGAATTGACAGCTCAAATCCTTAGGGAAATTCAAACTTTTTTATGTTGTTCATTGAGTTATTCACATAACCATCAAAATTATTTCTCACAACTTACTCGCTTGTCTATAGTTTTTCATGAGATTTATCTGATGTTACAAGTGAAACATTTTTCCACAAGATTCTTCAAAAAGTATCCCAAAATTAAACTGTTAATTACAGAGGCACTGTATTTTGTGTACTTTATGTTACAAGCTTTGAGACTTGCACTTATCATCTCTTCAGCTCTTTATCATTCTATACTTGAATAGAAAATGAAGTTAAAGGAGGGACATCCATGTATTGATTAAACTCAGCAAAACAGACTATTATGATGCATTCAAATCTAATAAGGATATTACAGAGAAAAGGTGGTACCCATGATCAACTCCAAACCTGGTTAAAACACTGCCGAGCATTTTAACAACTTTTTATGCACAATGTGCTTTCCATTACATTTTGACAACATCATTTGCATCTCACAGATGGGAAAAAAAGCTGTCAGCTTGTCTATCAATAAAACACACATACATTTTAATGCGATATGACACTCATAAACTGAAACACCATGAAGACTCATGAACAATCTAAAATAGATGCAACTGTAACTCATGGATTATATGAACCTGAAGTAAGAAGGAATGTAGACATCTTATCCATAATTCATCTCCTACACATCAAGAAGGATAGAAACTTGAGTGTTTCTCTACATCATCAATCTAATCTCGGAGAATGACTTCCAGGATTGTGGCTTTGCTCCTTCACTTCACTCCGCTCCAAGAAGCAACCATCCCGTCTCCACTCTCCATGGCGATACACACGGAGCCTACATCAGATGTAAGCTTCCTCCAACGGCTAGACGATGAGGACCCTAAGTTCCCATCAATGTTGCCTTATTAAGGGGCCCTGACGTTTCCTCATTGTTGGCAATCAGGCAGCTACAGTTGATCCCCCCTTCCTGCGCCTGCCGGCAACATCGCCCCACCCCCCATCCCCTCCTCTCTCTCCAATCACCGGCTCCTAGCCTGCATCTTGTAAAATGTACCCCCTCGCAGGTCCGCCACGGCCAACACTTTGGCCCGGCACTCCAGGGACTCCATTCCTCACGGAAATTATGATGGAGCTGCTAGGGCTAATAATAGGCATCCACACGGGAGCACACCAGCCAACGGAGCTGCCACCTCTTGCTGGTCACATGACCTGGTTCACAGTTTTTCCAGATATGACTTAGGGGCTTAGACCCTACCTATCACAGTACAAGTAACAGAGCATGATCCTTAGACTTGTCTGTGTTGGCGCATACTCTGTGATTAATACTAATATTGCAATGAATGCTGAATTCAAATACTCATGTAGATATTGAACTATAATTCATGAAAAAGGTGCAATGTGATATCTGTATTAAATAATTTAATTCATTCATTCATTCATTCATTCATTCATTCATTCATTCATTCATTCATTCATTCATTCATTCATTCCTTTCTTTTTTGGGGTGACAATTTACATATTTCAGAAATTGTATTTCACAAATTATAACTTAATAACCTAAGACAGTACTGAGATAGTAATGTAATACGCAGCTGAATATATGACCGATCTAGAATGCTACTAGCTTTTCACTTCAAAGAACTGTCATACGATATGATTATTGCTATTCACAGATTGAATAATAATGAAGGTGGCTGATAAGAACATTTTACAGCCAAAATATCTCTCTGAATGACAGCAGTTTAAAACAAAAGTCAGGGATCATTGAAATTTTCAGCGAAACGAGACAAATACCATTAAATTTCTGACCATTTGAGTATCAATGAATGACTAAATAGCATTTCACGGGCATTTGATAGGGAATGTTTTGCTTGCGTACAGACTCTGTTACTTAACTTGCAGCCAGTATGCATACAGTATAAAGGGAAGAGAATTTTTTTTTTCTTCTTTTCTGTACTTTTATCTATAGTTCATATTGGGAGTACCCCAGACACACAGGATGTGTTTTTATACTGCTCAGAGAAAATTTCCTTGTGAAAAGTTGGAACAAGAAAACTGCTTGTTCAGTCTAATCTTTTGGCATATAAACATAACAAAAATTCAGGACATTCATAAGCACTGTCACAGTCACATAACAAACTTCAATTCTGAAATACCAATGGTACAATACTGCTTGCTCATGAAGACCTCAAACTTCTGGAAGTTATCGGGAATAAACTATGTGTAGTTTCATGCAGGGTGACTGTGGCCATAAACAGATAAAGTATACTGTATCTCTACCCATAATGAACAAACATCGCCTTTTAAAACATTAAGTTTCTTTAACAACAACAACAACCTTACCTAATTTTAAACAAAAAAAAGAAAGTTTCTTTGGAGCTACAAAAGGACAGTGTGACCCATAGCAGTGAATTTACCAACAGAGTAGCAATCATTAGAGAAGCATAATGGAGCCCTATTATCAACAAAAACAGAAACAAATGAACACACACAAATATCACAGGAATATTTCATACGTAGAGCCTAATGCCTAGAGTATACTACCCACCTATTCTGATACACAACTACAAGATACAATGAACAGCATAGATTCAAGCCTTCATGATATCTACTATGGGAATCAATATGAGGAATATACTGAAAAAAAAAAAGAATCTTTCTTGGGACTGTTCTATCTAGTAATCTGATAAATGTATGCAGCATTGCAATTAATACACTCATTGCTATTCCCTTAGCATCTTCTCCCCCTTTCTCTTTTTCTTGTAAGATCTGACCACACAGGCTATCCTGATGGGATCACAACAAGTCGCCTTCAATATGCCCACACACAGTCTCTCCCTCTATGCACAAACCTGTGATACAAATTTTCACCCAGCCCTCTCTACAGCCTCTGTCCTTTTCAGCACCAGCTCTTTACATTATTGAATGAGTTAGGCCGTACATCAAATGTTCAGCCCTGCTCTTGTCGTTACCCTTCAACTTCATTTTGTCTAATTTTCTGTCGAATCTGCAAACCAGGTGGGCAAAATCTGGGTCATCATTTAATTTAACGCACGCCCGGCTGCCGAACGAGACTGGAGCGGCTACAGTGCCGGAGCCAAAGTCCAACCAAACACTTTCTATTCCTTGTGCCGTGCGCTGCGTGCTGCAGAATGTTAATGATTAGAGCATACATGAGGAGGGGCGAAACCAGCGTCTAATGGATGCAAATACACCCAATTTGTAACTCCTAATTCATCAAGGCGAGATAATGTCAACATTCCGGCATCTGGACCGGCCAATTTGCGTCACTATGAGCGCCTTACAGTCAAAATTGAATTCTCATCACTTCGCTGGATATATCATTTGCACTTTTGACCGCAAGATGGTAATCCTCATCACTTAGGGTATTCAAACTGCTTACAGCCCGCTATTGTGCACAAAGGATTCATGCTATTCGTATGTCATGTGCTTGTACTAATTTCTGTCTTTGTTCAGCAAAATTACCCACCGCATGATGAGGGTAGTGACCTACAATACATATATGTGCATTGAAAATTCTTGTTTGAATAGCACAATTCCTTTCACGTATTCTGAACCACAGTGCAAAACATATCGTGTAACATGTAACATTTCTCCACAAGAAGTAAAAACCTGAAACAAATATCAAACAATTACTGCAATGCAGATGTGTCAAATGATTAATGTTTTTTAATCAAAGCATGGTAAAAATTTTTGCCTTAACATCGAAGCAGTAGGAGGATAAAACACCTTTATAAACATTACCTATTAGATTATAAAGCTTGTCTTTGCCTTAATACTACAAAGGTACAAAAAAGTACTACATGTTAGTGTCAAACACACAGCCATTTTGACAGTTTTGTAATAAAGAAAAAAACACTTCTTTGTGATGATTTTGAGAAAGCTAGATGTCCATTCATCATCCAAGTGACATTAGTTTTGTTATTGTTTTTTAACAGTTCATTTTTAATTTCTTACTCTTCAGTGGTGAGGTGAAAGTTTGCCTTAAATGGAAATAACGAAGTGTCAAGTCATGCTATCAGACAACCTGTTACACTTCAACAAATAGCTGCGATTATCTTTATTTTCATAGAAAATGAAACACATTTGCAACCTCTTACACCAGTAGGGGCAGGGCTAAGGGAGAATTTTTCTAATGAAATTGTTAAGATTAGAATGGGGAATTTCCAAAAGAGACAGAAGTTTTTTGTCCTCATATATACATTAGAAGTAGGTTACAAGAAGAATGAAATTTGTTTCAAATTTGAGAAGGTTTAAAACACTGCTTGCAGAGGGAAGTTCCTTTGATGCCTCCCTTAAATATTAGAGCTGTGAATATGATATTTGCCCTTGAAAGATGGTAACAATTAAAGAATGAAAATAGCAGCACATTGTGGAAAGCTGTTTACCCCCCCCCAAGAAAAATACAATTAAAAGAGATACCATATTAATATTTAACAAATAAAAAACTGAGAATAAAAAAGACTCAGACAAAATAATCATGCAGTAAAGCAAAATATATATCTGATCAGTGATAATACATGATTCCTCAATGTGTAAAGCCTACTAAACAAGGCTTTTAATGAAGCCTTACAAGACACGCAGCCTATGGAGTAGTGTTGCTTCATTGTTAACGCTGCACGTTATATATAACATAAGTTCCAGCCCGTTTTTTCCTTTCTGTTCTTCCTTTTTTTTATGGCCAAGAATTTATTTCATGCTTCAGAGAACATGCTTGAAATGCACCAACCGAGGGACTGTTTACAGCTTCCATAAATATTTGGGAGATGCGCTAGTAGGAAACAGGAAGCGTACCAGCTTTAACGACTGTCGTAACATGCACGCAACAACTATGCTTTTAACCCCTCTGAATTTACACCGCAGAGCGATAAAAATACAAGAAGCAGGCCAAGAACTCCCCACAGCAATAGATATATTTGTTTCGATGTAGTATTTCGTTAAAGGGGGAACAATCTCACAGAATTTTCAGATGCAGATGAGTAGCTAAAACATTATTATGTATATTCAATGAGGTTTGAGGCAAGGGGGAGGGGGAATTCCATCGATATCTGCTCGCTGTAATGTGAACGGTACTACTGCTCCGCTGTGCAGCAAGAGGTGCCGAACTCCAGCGACAGTAAATCAAGTCTCCATGCATACTGACGGTCCATGTACACATGTAGGTCCCCTGCGCTGTTGAATGCCAGTAACAGACGGATGAGAATAGCAGCGAGGAGGAATATTTTTCTGCGAAATCATCAACATGGCAGCTCTCGATCACAACATGCACATCCACTGCAAACAGTGCAAGTCTCGAGGAGTCACTGCAGACATATAAGAGAATTACTTGGTGTGGGATTTGTGATGTGAAAGTAGGACGGAACGAGGGAAGGGGTCGCCTTCTCTTTCTTCATAGGATTGTAAACATTGTCATTTTTTGGGGTCATGCACAACATCTCTTTAGTTTCATGTGAAGAAAAAAAAAATGAAGAAAAATTGCTTTGTTAACAACTAATGTATATGTAATGTATATGGCACCAACATACATACACGTTTCTGTATGTACAATGATAATGCAGTAAACCAATAAATCAAATCAAATCAAATCAAATCAAACTAAAGACCATCACCAAGGCTGAGAAAACACCCTTTAGCCCTTGCATGGTAAAACTGACAACTAGCTCTCCATTAAAAGCACTTGGGAATGAATAGGTTAATTCTCACAACCAGCATGCATAATCTCACTTTACTCAGCCTTCCATAATTTGTCATGAAAATGTAAAAAGATCATTCTCTACACAGTTTCATGGTATGGACATGAACTATCACAGACAGGTATTCATGTCTAAAAGCTGAATGTATTCAAATATATAAGGGTTCAGCATTAGAATTCTAGCCTGTCTTTACCCATCCTTAACTTCTACACATCAAACTATACCTAAAGCCCACAGAAATTATTCAATGCAGTCTTTTTTTGTGTGTTTGTGCTGCATTACCTTCTTTGGGATGTTTCTTTCCTTCCATGATTTTTTCATTTTTACAAATTAGATGTATTACCCCTTCTCTAATATTTTGCAATTCATTGTCATATTGTAATTGCCTTCATCTTTCCTTTTGGCTCAAATTAATTTACATCACCTATTTTATTTTTTCCTCTTCACCCCAATTCACTTTGTTGTTGTTGTTGTTTTTGTTTTTAAACATGACATTACTAATCAAAACTACAACTAGAAAGTCACTGTGTTGCATAGAAGTGTTGAGTTTGCACTTCTACAAGAGTTCTTTGCATCTTTAACACAATAAAAACTTTGTAAAAGCACATTAAGGGTATCAAAAACTCCCAAGCAAGCCATATTAGAAAGATATGGCGCAGATCTACCTGGAGATTGGATCATGCAAGCAAAGATATTCACTACACAGAAGAATTAAGACAAGAATATCAAGTTCATCCCAACAGACTTCTTCTCACTGACTTGATTGAAATGATAGTTTACCTCAACATTTCCTTCGTGTTGTGGGGGAACTTGAAAGCATGAGGACACCTTTACCGCTACATGCAGCATCACCATGTGGCATAACACATGCAAGATCCGTCTGTGATGCTTTAAAGGGATGGTATAGTTTTGGTTGAGATGGGGATTCATATTCTAACTTTTTTTGTGAGATAATTAGAAACCACTTATGACATATGACAGAGCTAGCACACAATTTTAAGAGGAATTCAAAGTCTATTTGATGAAAATCGGTTTTAAAATGGTTGAGATATGAAAAACAAAGTAAAACAAAGTGCCCCTAATAAAATATGGGTGCCACCTTTTAATAGGACTTCTTTGTGTTTGGATGTCTCAGCCATTTAATTTCAAAACCAATTTTCGATCAAACAAAATTTCAACTCCTCTTAGAATTCTATGCTCTTTCATATTTCACGAGAGGTCTCTCATTATCTCAATGGACAAACAAAGTTAGAAATCTGAAGTCTCGCCATCTCAACTAAGATTATACCATCCTTTTAAGACAGTATTTCAGCACTGCTCATTTCCCACCCTATATAATGTAACAGAAAAACAGGACGCTACAAACCAAATGAGATGCCCGTCCCTTCGGCCTCGCTCAAATCTGAGTGAAATAAGCCTTGTATAATACTTCCACAATGACAATGGGGCGAATGAAGCATTCATAAACAAGTTAACTGCACGAATGGCACCCCGTTCCATTCTTTCGCAATCATTTCACGGCTCATAAACCCGACAACAATGGCAGTGCGGCGTGTCGCCGTGTAATTGTCCTTGCAAGAGCGTCATAGTTTATTCAGGTGAAAAACTTCACGCAAATGTATCAGATATTAACAGACAGGTTTGTGAAACTCCACATAAAACTGGTGGCAACAAGTGTTTGTTATTCATTTCATGGCTCACAATTTGTGTAAGTAGGCCTATTTGTTTTTGTAAGAAACATATGGCTCCCTTTGATGTTCCAGACAACAGAATATTAAGGAAAACTTCAAACAATAATATACGTACTGAACAGTGTCATGCAAAAACCCCTGAAGAGGATGTGGAACTGTATTTGGAAATGAACTGTAATACATTCCCTACAGACATATTCAAGTGCACCCTATGGTTAGGGGGTTAATACATCACTAACAATTACGTCATTATCATGTGAATAGTTCCTAGTCACAAATATAATGCCAGTTATCCTATTAACTTTCTTGTTATATTGGATGAAGAAAATGTACACCAAAGGCTCTTGTGTCTTATATTACAATGTATGTGACCATCAAATGTCCTCATCTGCATGTTCAAAAGTCCAAATGACGTCTTTTTGCAATTTTTAGATTGAGGAATATTAGTCACAACATTCTCTTTTAAGGTCAATTGAGCCTTAAAACAAAACAAAAACTATAAACTTAATTTCTTGAAAATTTTCAGAACATGCTCTGCAAAAATAGCTGACCTTCACTGAATAAACTGTTGAATTATTTTGCTCTGGTTTATGGTTAAACAGTCTACTGAATAAACTGTTGAATTATTTTGCAATGGTTTATGTTTTAGAGGAAGGTTGGATATTAACATTGCAATCTGAAATGACATGCACTATCTAACTTACACATGTACTACTTTTGGACTATGAGACGAGAGAGAGTTCCCTAGGTGTATTTGAACACATAAGTTATATGAAGGCACTCCAAAATGTTTTGTTGTCAAAAGATATTTTGCTATATATTTATCAATCTATTCTTGATTTTTTTTTAACCCAACATGTGTCCTTCTACCTCAGCAGACATTTACTTATACCCAGTCAGGCTCACCATAAAAAATTTATTATAAGTAAATTCAATTTGTTTGATGCTTAGGGGGAAAAACTCAATGGATTCCTATCAATATACCTAGAGAACAAACAATGGATGACAATTCTTGGACTGCTGTATCTGGTTATCACACAACTTTTCCCAATCTGTATCAAATGTCTTCTTTGACATTACAGTGGGTGTGGCTATATGTTTACTATGTAATTAACAATTTCACAAGTATTTATAAATGAGAGTCACTATTGTTGGAACTGTTAGCTTTTTAATATAAATCATCCAGCATCAAGCCCATGGCCATAGAAAGAATTAATCTGAAAGCTTGATGCAATATGCTTTGAGAAGAGCACTGGTAATAATATTGCACCAATTGAGAACTAGCAAATATCTGATTCTAACTACTAAATTACAGTTAGAAGATTTTGCTCTGGTTGCACGTATGCAAGTATCAGACATTAAACTATATTGGCTGTTACGATAGAAACGGTGAGGAGGGAAAGGTAAAGTAGAGTGAAAAATGAGTGTCACCAGAGTAGAAAATTATCTAAGTCGTGATCATATGTCCTCGTTCCGAACCTATCAAAATATAAATTGCTCCTCTCTCTTCTGGGCCCCATTTTATCAAAAGATGGTATCGATTATGAATGTCCTTACCACACAGGCTGCCACAGACTCATGATAAAATCAACTATATAATCAATTATAACTCTTCATGAAACACGGCTCAAGTTTGCCATGATAACATTTTGTCACCAAACAATGCACATGTAAACCCACGTATTGCCCCGATACTCTTTATAAAGGACAAATTTGAAGTGACCTGGGCACCGTTTCATAAAACTTGTTATCAATGCAAAGTTGCGATAGTTGTTACAAGCTACTGAAATCCTTGCATCTGACTGGCTGAGAGCAAATTTGTCATAGAAAAGTGGCAGTTGTTACTGATAACAAGGTTTGTGAAACAGGACCCAGATCAGACACCAAGGCAGCACCGATCTTGTGATATCATCGTCGCCGCCCTGCGCTGCCACCTTCCCCTTGATGATGGGACTACGTAATTTATCAGAGGTGGCAAGAAGTCACCTGCGCACACTTGGTCACCTGACGTGGACGTGTTTTACGCAACCAGCAGCAAGTTCTTGCTGCATTCTACCTCTACTGGTGACATGACACTTGCTCCTGCAACAATTGCTCCACTCTTATTTTCTCCAGGGACTGTAGGGTTAGGGTTGTGTTAGGGTTTTATGTTTAGTTTGATGTGAGGATTAGGATTTGTGTTAGGGTTATGTTTAGTTATTGTTATTGTTATTGTTATTATGGTTATTGTAGTGATTGGCTCAATGTGCAGATATTTCATGAGAGCAATTGTCACAGGAGAAGATGTCATGAAACCAACTCCACCTGCATTTGCTCTGAAAGTACACCAGTTGGGCGGCAATGGGAAGTTGCTTAGCAAGATTTTGAGTTTGGCTATTACTGCATTTGTGACTGAAAATGAAATAAGATGAAATGAATGAAATATATACTTGTTAGTTTTACTTTCTGAGAAGATGGCTGGATAGCCCATATTCAGCAGCACTAGCTGGTCTTCCTTGGGGTCCAGTTGGATGTGGGTATGCACCCTGCTCTTTGAGATTGAATGAATGAAGCGGGATCTTTTACTTGAATGATCTGTGATTCTCTCATACATGGGACCTCCATTCTATGTCCTATTCGAGGGACAGAGTGTTTTGCCTCTTACCTAGAGGGGATGGTATGATTGCACACAACATTGCTCAGTTAGACTCGGGAGTCGAACCAAGACCCTTTGGATATAGAGGGAGATGCGTTACCGACCAAGCTGAATCACGGCCCTCGTTTCAAATGCGACATTGTGAAATGTATTTCAATTGCATGTACAAAATACAATCATAATACAATCATATTTGGATAAGGAGCTAGCACTCTTTCTCCGCAGAAAGTGTACATTCAAGTTTTGAGCCAAGCTTGGGTATGACAAGATATGCAACAAAACTGATATAATTTACGACATCTGTCAGATTTATGCTTCTCTCTACCTCATGAACATTAAAATTTCAAGTTTTGAATATCTTGTACTCTTGTGCTGGACATGTGTAGTATTTCTTTCCCTACATATGATATAAACAAATACAATGAATATGCTGTTTGGAGTGCATGAGTGTGTTGGAGTGTGTTGGAGTGTGCTCTAATAACTTTACAATATTCAGTTAACATGTAAGACAAACGATGAAAACCTGGGTGAGGTGTAGTAAAGCCTCAAGAGAGTTTCTTCCAGGAATCGCACGGAGCTTGGGGGTAGAAGGGTTATTCAAAAGACAATACTACCTTTTTCTTCTTTTTTTTTGGGGGGGGGGGGGGGGAGAAAAACCACAAACAAAGACAAGAACACAACAACTATGAGAAAGTTGAAAAGTACAAGAAATAGACATATTGTCATCTGTTCAGTTTCTATGATCCATTTCAAAACTCAAGTTTCCATTGTAACTTTACTGACTTTCTGTATTTGGAAAAAATGAATGCAAAAGTCCCCCTTTAATTCTTAGGAGTGGCTCAGGTGGCAGTTCAGAAAAAGATAATAGGTGTTAGAGTAATCATTCCGTGAACATTTGAAGATTTGGAATTTGTGGAATGCAGCATCAAAGTCTATTCCTCTTTCATGAAGCTGTAAAAAACATGTTTAACATAATTCGAACAGCGAAGATACCATGAAAGTTTTTCAAACTTAGAATTCTGTGATACTGCATTCAACTATCTAAGTGCTTCTGCAGCGCGATTACTGTAAAACATGATATATTTGCGGCATGAAATTTTCGCGAATTGGAGCCGACGGCCTTTTTCGTGGCAAGAAATTTTCGCGAATTGCCTCTTGCGTTCAATGCATATAGTGTAGATAAGAAATTTTGCGTGCATTTTAATTTCGCGAATCTTGGCGCTCGCGAAATTCGCGAAATTAAAATGCACGCGAACATTTCTCGTTTTACAGTAGTTCTAAACTAGTGATAACACTAAAGCCGCATTCACAGGTACAAAACAGTGGGAAAACGATTGTGATTCATATCTTAAGATTTTTTTTTTGCAAGTGTTCACACGGACAGACATAGCAAGATAACGATTGCGATCAAAATCTTGAGATTTTTTGCAAGCATTCACACGGACAGAATATCCACTAATAATGATGCACACAATGCACTTTACTGTGTGCGTTTCTCTTTGCCCTTTGTTCTTGTGCATCACAGCGGTGTGGTGTGCACGCTGCTGTTGAGGTGTACATGATGTTGTGATGTCCGCTTTGAATGATGAGAGATTATTTGGTGAAGCGTTCACATGGTCACCGCTGGGAGAATTATTGGGGTAATTCAGAAATGAGGGCAACATTTCTTGGGAATTGCATTGTGATGCTGATTGCGATAATTGGTGGGATTTCTTTGTCCACATGGGCAAAAATCTTGAGATTCTGATCCTGTGATCTTGTGATCTTGTGATTTGTATCCCGCCAATTCGTGTACATGTGAATCCCACTAATAATACCTGCAATACCATTCTCATAGCATAACATACCAAGGAATTCCTGAACATTTTGTCCAACACTCATGAGGAATCTACAGTATGAGTCAATGTTTATAGTAACTTTTGAAGATATATTCCTGTGGTGGTGCTTTTCTGATTCAAATTTAGTTTGCAGATTTTGCATGTACTCAGAAATTTTACTTGAAGTTCCAGGTTTACATTGCAGTAAATTTGAAGTGTTCATTTGTCTAAATTTGTATAACTTAGCACCTGGGATACACAGGTACAAGGACTATACATATCAGATACTCCACGTCTGTGTGCAATTGAGAAAGTCCATACATCAGTACTTCTGATCTACCCTCAATATAAGCCTGATACTCTGTTGTGATGTTTTTATGTCCAAATCAAACTACTGTGTATATGGTTGCACATCACTGACAACTTCCTCTGATGTTCATTCACTGGCAGGCTGGTTAGAGTTTACAAAGCCAAAATGTTGAAAATCACCTTTTTTCATATCTACCAAAGACAAAGCTTTTAGTACCATGTTCAAACAGTCAAGATAGTATGTCAATCATTCACTGAATAGAATAAGTATACCAATCTCCCGCCTTGCATTTCAATCTGCAATAGCTAACATTTTATTTTGTCCCCAATACATGCCTTATATTTGGGTAACTCTACAAGATAAACATGGTGTGCTGGTTCAAGAGGCACTAAAATGGCATGTCTACCCCTTTTGCTCTTTTCTGGTATCTGGGTGCTGGTAAGATTACTGATCTTCCCCTATTACTTGTTGTGCAAGTGAAGTATACTAATGATCTTGATTTAAACTAAAGCAGGAGATTATTTAAAATTTTATTTGTACAGAGGGCATATAAATTGAAGGAATATCATTCCCCATAGAATAAAACTCCCTTGGTAAAAGAAAAATACACAAGACTAAAGGAGACATACTCATCAAAACAAACCTGAGACACACCTGTATGAATGCATGACGAGACAAACACGGGACATCGTGCTGCATACCTTTTGTATTTCCAAGAATGTACCCACCAACGAGAAGGGGCCTGGACAAAGGGGACTAGGGCAATTACCCCCTGGGTAGACCCTTCCCCTAACCCTAACCCTAATCCTGATCCTGAACCTAATCCTAACCCTAACCCAAACTCTAACCCTAAGCCTAACCCTAACCCTAATTTTTTTCTCTAACCTTATCACTAACCAGTATTTAGCCAGGGGGGGGGGGGGGGAATTATCCTTGCCGGGTAATTGCCCTGATACGGGACAAAGTTCTATGATGTAAACAATACTGGACTATAGAATGATTGGGGAATGAGGTATCTTTATCCACTTGAACAGGACAAGGCAGGTGAAATAACCCACGGACACAGATGGGTGTGAGTAATCAAGTTGTCCACTGTCTGCCAGAAAGGGTCAAGTCCTCCAGTAAAAATGGAGCACAATGAAATGTTCTCACAGAATAGTATTTAAACAATATCATCTGCATTGAATGAAAAAAAAAAATCAAACCAACTAGAAAACCAGTAGGATAAAGTGGTATCAAATTACACCAAAGAATAGCACACAATTAAAATTCACCCACAAACTTGAGTACATATCATACATATACTGTTATCTATTATGTTTCTGGGGCCCTGTCTCACTAATGTGAGAAGTATACTCAGGCCTGTAACTAGGATTTTTATGGGGAGGGGGCTCAAAATTGGACATAGTGGACCTTTCTGAGGGGGGGGGGGGACCCCCTGAACCCCCCAGTTACGGGCCTGATCTGATACTGAGCCAAACAGTGAACCTAAAGTTGGGACAGATTCAGATCAGATCTAGTTGGGACGATTATAGACGTGTTCAAGATGCATTCCAGAATGTGGCAAGGTGGTTGCATAATATTGTTCCCAAATGCTTTGTTTTAAACAGTTTCTAATTTCTATGGACTTATTGATCCCAACATTGTCCCTAAGATCAAGTGAACTATACTTGGGATTGATCTTAGGGCTCAGCAAAACAGACCTCAGGAGTCCCCTTGGTTTAACACCAGTTTAAGATTAGAATTGTCGAATGCATGGTCCCAAAGATGCAATTTGTTTTCCACTGAAAGAGACTTGAAATCTAGTGTAGCTGGCCCAAGTAGGTTTAACCCATTGAGGACGGTTTGATTTTACTACAACACGCATTTCCCATAGACTCCTGCCCGCGAGTATACTCGGAACTCGTCCTCAACGGGTTAAAATAAAGACATGCATGCCCTTCAACCATCATTGTGAGCCAAGTTACATGGCGACATCAGATCATCCGTGAGCTGTAATGGTCACATTCATCAGTTGCAACACATATTTCTCATCATCGATCACTCTGATCACTATCTACCTTCATTACTTCTTTCTCTGCCTCTCCCCCTCTCTTTCTCTCTCTCTCTCTCTTCCTCACTAATTTCAATTTCAGCTGTTTTCCCTCTCAGTTTTTCTGTCACTTTCTTTCCTCACAAGTATTTGGTCATGCCACTTGCAGTATCCAGTCTGTATACCATGTACCTTGTGCAACTGATGAATATTACCCTATGTGTTCTTGTTCTCTTTTGTTTTTCTCAATCTATCACAATACAATGTATTAATATATCACTATATATGAATATATATATATATTACTCCGTATATCTCTCCCTCTCTAACTCCTCACGTTTCATTATCTCATATTAAATTCAACTATGCCCTCCTTGTCTTTCTGGTTGCTTTGCATGCCTTCTTCACTAGTTTCTCTTTCTCTGAAAGTATCATCATTTCATCTTCATGTCATCAACCTGTGCTACTGTCGACCCACATTAAAGATATCTTTCTCTATATTTCTCCTCCCTTCCCCTTTCTTTCCTCTACGTCTTGTGTATCTCTCTCTCTCTCTCTCTCTCTCTCATCTTGATTTCATTCACTTCAATCTTATAACTGTTCCCCCCTCTCATATTCCCCCTGTTGCTTTATTCCTCCGTCAATGTTCCACTGTTTTCTTGGAGCCTCCTCTTGGCGTTCTACTTGAATTGGAAATTAATTTTCAATGCTTGATTTGAGAACCGTGGCTGACAGTATTACGAGCAGGCTACTCTCTGTCGACCAAGTGTGTTCGTGGCACGCTACAGTGTCTCAAAAAAGAAGAGTTGGCATGCATGCACACTAGGCACAGCCACTAAATCATGTTTCATACAGGAAATGCCTGGGAAACTATATAACCCAGGTGCTGATTTTGGAAACCACAAAAAGAAGGCGTGGCTAAGTTTCTTTCTTGTTTGTCACCATGATACAATGAAATACCAAATAACATGTCTGTGGCTAAGACTAAGTCAAGAAACCTAGGTTACACAAGCATTTGCCAATTCTAAACTCTATAGACATGAATTTATGTTGTAAGCAGCAATAATATTTGCACCAAATTGTTTTCCCATATCAATCTTCTACCTTCATTCTTTAGCTTTGTGTATGGAACCCTAAGAAAAATATTAGGAAATTCTGGAAAATATGACCATTTTAGACAAAATTTACCAAAAACATGAAATATGACTCACAAAATCTTTAGCAAATCCCGTATTTTAAGGGTACCGCTGACAGACCTGGATTAGTGTTTGTTTGAATGGACTGTTTTGCAGTAAAATTGGTAGAATACGTCAGAGCCCTGTTTCATAAAGCTGTTCGTAAAGTTATGCACGACTTTATGAATGACTCAAATATGGTAAGCCAAGTGGGTTTCTTAATCACTGTTAATTTCAATAGCTGAAGTTGAAATTTGCAGATGATAATGATTATTCTTACATATCAACACACATTTTCAGTTGAAAGTGTATTCTTGCCCTGAAGTAGATGAAATATTGACATACAGTTGTACTTTGTTAAAATGTAAGGGAAAAAATGGGGACATATATTGGCACTTCATATTCCAGTCGTTCACAGTCATGCATAACTTTAAAAACAGCTTTATGAAACAGGGTCCAGACCTCTATCAGACACAGGTCTGTACCTTGCTTTGACCCTTTATGTGGCCAGGTACTTACGGGGTAGTCTACTGTATTATGCGGCATATATTTCGCGAGTCTAAATTTGTGCGAATCAGGAATTCCCAACAAATTCGCGAGTGGTTAAATTTGCAATCGTGGAGTCCTGTCCCAAACAGAGAAGAGTACACGTGTACGTCACATTCACATCGGGATCAGAGTCAATATTTTCGTGTGTCTTTAATTTTGCGAATAGCACTTGACTCGCAAAATTCGCGAAAATAAAAACCTCGCGAAATATTTGGCGTATAACTTGTCAAACTTTTTCTTTCATCAGCATTCAGTGATACATCCAAACTTAACCTAGTTGTAGAAGAGTAAGCTTAGTGAGGTTTAGCCATGTGCCTTTATCCACCAAGACCAAAGTGACATGATGGGATTAGTAATTTGTACTCATTGACAATTAGTTTGTGAACATTCATAGCAGTTGGTGAATACAGCACCAGCTGGTAAGAGTTACTGTAAAAGTGGATATTTTCGCGTGACTAATTTTTCGCGCTTGGCCGGGTCGGAAGAGTTTCGCATGTTTTTAATTCCGCGGAATCAAGACATCACGCACAGGCACATATGGCAAGCAAAAATATTCGCGTGCCTTTATGTTCGCGCTAGTTTCTGGTTGCGCGAAATGCGCGAAAATTTCCATTTTTACAGTAATCATGGTGAATGAATAATAATTGCATGTTGCAACAGCTCTGTGTATATCACAAGAACAGCTGAAAAAGCTGATCATGGCTTTTTACTTGCAGTTGCAATGGTACGCTGTGTATCTGCGTCAACTGATGAAGTTGCTTATTGCTGTACTATCTGAAAGCTTCATATCCAATGGGGCCCTGGGTTCCATTTCACAAAATTTGTGAGGACAGCAACTCTTGCTAAAATAACAACTTCACATATCAACAGCCAATCAGGAAGCAGGATCCCTGTCATATGACCATGACACTTGTCACTGTAGCAAAAGTTGCTATCCCAGAGACTCCAACTCTCCCGTTTTCAACGGGAGATCTCCCGCTGAAAGCCCATTTTTGCAGAATCTCCCGTTCTCCCGCTTGAGATTTGATTTCTCCCGCCCTGGCTCTGTGTCTCCCGGTGGAAAGCATTTCTTACTTATTGCTATCGTATGTTTAAAAAATAAGCCTTAGATAGCACCAGAGAACATCTAGAACCCTTAGGAACTTCGCGTTTCGCACACATCAACTTGGAGTCTCCCGTTTGCTAGGGGTTTCGGGCGGGAGAATCTCCAGATCAGAAGGTGCTTGGGGTTGGAGTCTCTGCTATCCTAGCAACTTTTTATGATATGGGGCCCTGGTGTGGTTAAACATCACAATCTTCCAGTGATCAATAGCATTACACTGTATATCATAAGTTTATGATTTTCAGCGATGCTCTTTTATGGAGGGTCTGCAGTATTGGTACGGAAGCTGTAGCATCAAAATAGATCTCCGCAAAGGTCATGGTAGGGAATAATTTTAGTACTCAAATTTGATTGGCAGTTTTGATCAGTGGGAAAATACTTTTAACATAGTTCTGTACAGTCCTATGTAACACACACAAAATTTTGTAAAGCAGTCACATAAAAAATACATAGGAAATTGTGGTGTGATACCAGAAAAATTATTCTCTGCATGGAATGGTGCATCAGATGGTTTTTGTTTGTTTTTTATTTATTTTTTATTTAAACACGGGTAAAAAATACTTGCACTCAGCCGTTAGGCTGTTTTTCAGCAAGTCCGTATGATATACACTGTACAAAAAACATAATGTGGTACAATCAACGTATAGAATAATACATAGACAATAATCGGTATAACGAAACAAAAAGATGAAAAAAAAAACATATATACACAACACTCTTTACAAAACAGTCAGACAGTAGAATGCAGTAAGAAGAAGAAAAAAAAATCTCAGAAAGGAAGTGATTAAAAAAAAAAGGTATTACTCAGAAATAGAAAAACTCATAAATCAAGTAAGAAAACAGAATCGATATCCTTCAGAAATTGTGCTAACCTTGTACATGTTCTCGTGGCTTCCGGTAATTGATTGAATAATTGAGCTGCTATGTAAACAGTACTACTTTTGCAGAAATTGGTCTTTGGTTTTGGTAACAATACTGTGTGTAACAAAATGACTTCCTTGTTTTAAGCACTGCACTTGCTGGATCACCTTGTAAAATGAGACCAACTTCCCACACAATTATAAGTGGCTGAAAAGATACAGTGCAATGTCACAGTCTCATGGCCACATGGGTACAGAATCTCAGACTTGGGAGTTTCATCACCTTTTTGTGCGAATAATGTGACATAAATACTTGTGTTTAGAAATAGTTGTCACATATTCATTCAACTGTACCATCTTGCCAACATTACAAGGTACATGTAATTATGTTTCAGGTTTACTTCATATACCATCTGCAGAAGGGCCTTTTTCAGTGACGAGTCAAAATGATTGCTTTATTACTGACAGACACCATTACCACACCTAGGCTACATGTTCAACAGTTTCTTAATACCAATTGCAATTTAGTGTAAAATTCAGCAACTACTAGTACCTGCCAAGAATCAATTAGAAGTGACTATTCAAGTTGATGTTCTGCTAACTATGTAATTTACATTGACTGAAACACATTTAAATGGGTCTATTTTATAATTATTCACTACTGATAAGCTTTTTTAAATGCACTATTTCACTGCCCCCTTGTTAGCAATTTGAAAACTGTACAGACTACCATATCAGCAAAAAAAAAAACGCTACATAAACACTGTTCTACATATCATGGTTTGAAGTATGTAGTTGTGCTACATAATGCATATCTACCTTTCATTGTTGATACACAAATAAAGCTACAAGTCTCACTGTCTCTTAACACAAAATCATACACTAGACATGTAAAGCACAAGACTCCCATGAATGTTTTCTAAAAGTGAATGTTTTCTAAAAGTGACATAATGTACAAACACCGTATATTTAGCAAGTCTAATCTTTTGCGAATCAGGACTTCCTGACAATATCTCAGGTGGTTTAATGTGCAATTGTGGAACACAGTACTGAACAGAGAAATGTACGCATGGCATTCATGTTGGGATCAGAGCTAACATTTTTGCCTGTCTTTAAAATTGCAAATAGGAACGCAAAATTTGCAAAAATAAAAACCTTGCAAAATATTTGGCATTTATATACAGTAGGTGATGTTGGTAATTCCTTCTTTCAACTAATTTTTGTTTCCCTGTAGTCTAAATTCATATAGGCACTGGATGTATTTGATACATTGTATAGCACTATAAAGATTTATTCAGACACCATCAACTTGGATATCATGTTCTGTTAACAAAAGCTACAAATTGTTATATATATATTTATTTTTTTTTTTTTTTTGTATAGCCAGACATGATTTACCCACTTGAATTACTGCTAGATTACTGTGATAATTGTCGATTTCTAGTCATGTACAGAAAAATATCATCATAGTTATCACTCATTACCATTATGCCTGTTTAAATGCAGTCACTACCACTATCATCATATGAAGAGTTTGTTTGCAAAAACCGATAAGTCCATATTTGCCAAATGGAGATATTTGCGATTAAAGGTCAAGAAAAATAAAGAGAATTATAAGAAAATATTTGCTTGTTTTGACCATAACTTCAAAAATGTACCTTTATATGTAGTGACCAATATATCATTTAAAAGGTATTATTTTATACTTTATGATAGAGACCGTACTTCAAAATCTTCAAAAATGGACTTATCGGTTTTTGCAAACAAACTCTTCATATTGTACTTGTATTAAGATCAGCATGACGAGGCATATGCTGGATATGATACCTACTTCATCAGTACATATCGAGCAAATTCCAACGAAACTTGATCACACACCTCAAATGCTATGACTATACAAGATGAAAAAATGGAGATAAATGAGTTAACCTTACTCTTAGCTTAGTTTGGGTATATCTTGTTCATGGCGTCTAAGGAAGAATACAAACCGATGGTCTTACGTCCCCCTCTGAAGGACATAGTAATGAAGACAAATTGTGCCCTGCCAAAAGGAAAACTACAACGTACTGCAGCTGCTCACTGACTTGAATCAGGGAGCTTATGATTTTAGACCTGTGGTTTTTTCACTGTGTTTCAACAACTAAAGAGTGCATGAGTTTTCAATGGGATTTGTAAATTAGGCCTCCATTTTGGGGTAAAAGAGTCACCTATTTCCATATGTTGATATGAAAGAGAGAAAAAGTGCTATTTTACATTAGATAATTATGCATCACCGAAATGACAACTTTTTAAAGGTGTTTCATCTGTAGGACCTTCAGAACATGTAAATATGTATTAGGAAGAGAAAATCACATAAAAAAACTCAACAACTTTGTTCCCCTTTTATCAACAAAATATAAGTAAACATTAGTTGTGTGCAAGTATGGCATAGACATAAAACTATGTTGAGACAAGATTCACATAATCAATTTCTAATATTAGATATGTGTAGTTCTTAGAAGTAAATACAATTGTCCTAGTCCTGTACACTATCATCTGTGATGGTAATGTATCATGCAAATGTTCCGGGGGGGGGGGGGGGGGGGGGGGGGGGGGTGTTCCCCTTGAATTTTGCTTTTCTATAAAATCAAGAAAACATGATAACTTATACATTCATTATTAGGACAAACCTTGACAGTTTCTCCAAACATACAAATTCTTAAATGCTTGGCATTTGGGTTCTTACAGGTATACAAGGGTATCCCATTGTTTGTAAATATTTCTCATGTTAAGTAATATTTCACCTGCATTGCAAATAACATCAGTATCTATAATATACTGTGTATCTAATGCAAAATGTAAACCTAACGGAACCGACTGCTCCAAATTACTCCACTCACAGCTAAATACAACACTGAATATATTTAGTGAATATCAGGTATATACTTGCATGGTGCATTTTTGTTTAAAAAAGAATGTTCCAAGGAACTCTCCAGTCACATTTACATGTACATTTAATTTTTAATGTACTGTTTACATGATGGCCATGAAGTATTATGATAGGGCACGTACACAAGGTCTGTAGCTAGTATTCTAGTAATGTACCCAACCTAAGAAATAATGCATCCCAGACAGAGGCTTCCATGAAAACACTTTACCATGAAATTTGTTTCATGGAAACTGACCACTGGACAAGAGCTGATTACATTTGACAGGAAGTGACCTCACATTTTTCTCGACCAACAGTCGTGGGACTGACTGCCCTTGGTATAGCCCGGAAATGAGTTTGTGCCATGTTACAAGGGCATTTTCTTCACCATTTTCTCGCTATCAACATATCAATTTTACATTGCTGCATATTTTGTATAATAATTTAACATCAATCCACTACAGTAATTTCACCTCTTAAGTTGCATCACATTTTCTGCACAAGGTTTATGAATACTTCAAAATATTGTCTTTTCTAAGATTTGTCAGCATATCACTGTATTTGCTTATTTAATTTTTCAGCCAAATGTTGAAGTTTATAAAGTCTGGTGGGTTTTCTTTTTACACGAGAATAAATTGTCTATTCTTTGTTTGTAGGATACACATGTATCGTTCAACAATATGGGTAATACACTACTGCCTAAAATAATGATAAATCTGGACATTTAGCCAGTGAAGTTGAAATTCTTACTCTTCTCCTGCAGCTGAAACAAACTATACATGTACATCAAGAACTAGAGAGGGGCCGTCAAAGGCGGCAGACCCACGCCTAAGTACAAAGTCGGGGTAAACATAATGTGCATTCGGTCATCTACCAGAATTCGGCCACTTAATTGCCAGTGTGCTTTATCACCAGCCAGTGAGTTCTACCAAAGATCGTACACTGAAGTGTACGATCTTTGGTTCTACAGTCACATCACACGCAAATCACATCATTACACACCCAACACTCATTCACGTACAGGAAAGTCCTCAAGTCTCCTCCAAAAATCCATCGAAAATCCCAAATTCCACAGTCAAAAGTGCAGAATCGGAACTTTTCCAAGCGCGCGCGAATTAAGTCCAGTTTTAAGAGTATTGTCTACGCGACGGGTCGCGGAAAAAGCGCTAAAAATCGAGAAATACGCCGTTTTCTTGCGGGATATTTTGATTATAGCAAGCCGAGAGTGTGATGATATCAAAGGTCGTATGAGTGTACGATCTTTGATGGTACGATTGTATCCACAAAAGCGCAAAAGAAAAACAAAATTTACGTACCCCCTACGCAATTACCCCTATGATTAGTGTCTACGGGAATTATTCAATGCAAGGGTTGAATGCAAATGTCTACTGCACCAGTATTCGGCCACCAACGAGCGCCGCAACGTCCCCGATGCAATTTTGCACCAACAGTGTAGAGCGCGATGCATTTTCAGCGGCCTTGCACACGCATTGACATTGAGCACGCATATCGTGCAGTGTGACTGCGACCGAGCAAATGCTCCTCCAACGAAAAAAACAATCAATGTTAATTTGAAAAATCATCAAAATACGGGCCAGTTTGTGATGACGGAGAACGAACTTTCATAAATCTAGAAGGACATAGTCCCTCAAATAGGCCTAAACGTAAATTTCGGAATTCTTACGAACATTTGAGCAGCGAAGTCGGATCGTTTGGGAGTTTATGTTTTCGTATGGTAGCGGAAAATCGCAAAGTGAGAAACGGGAAATTTTCGGAGTGGTCACTATACCATGGGGTCAAAACTTCAAGGTCACACAGAATTTGCAAGGGTCAACCGATTATCACCAAAATCTAATCGATTCTTTCCTGCCATTATCCAAACATCCCCATAACATTTCGTGCAAATCCGTTTACCCGTTCTCTTGTTATCTTGTACACAAACAAACAAACAAACCAACAAAAAAAAACAAAAAAAAAAAAAAACAAACAAACAAACAAACATACGGAACCCTTTACATAACCCCCTGCCGATTTTCATCGGCGTGGGTAAAAAGAAAAACAAAATTTACGTAGCCCCTGGGCAATTACCCCCCTACGGCAATTATTCAATGCAAGGGTTGAATGCAAATATCTACTGCACCAGTATTCGGTCACCAACGAGCGCCGCAACGTCCGCGATGCAATTTTGCGCCAACAGGGTAGAGCGCGATGCATTTTCACCGGCCTTGAACACGCATTGACAATGAGTGCGCATATCGTGCAGTGTGACTGGGACCGAGCAAAATTATTTCATGATTGAGGAATGCTCCTCCAACAAACAAACAAAAAAAGAATCAATGTTAATTTGAAAAATCACCAAATACGGGACAGTTTGTGACGACGGAGAGCGAACCCCGAACTTTCATAAATCAAGAAGGACATAGTTCCTCAAATAAACGTAAATTTCGAAATTCTTACGAATGGTGTTGAGCAGCGAAGTTGGATCGTCTTACGAACAGAGTTGCATGCAGCGAAGTCGGATCGTTTGGGAGATACGCTTTTGTATATGGCGCGCCGATCGACCCACAACACTGTTTATCGGCGATAAACACTTTATCGAGCGATAAACTCTGTTTATCAAGATGAAGCTCTGTTTATCACACCTTTATCAACTGATAAACTGAATTTTTCTCGATAAACACCGTTTATCGGCGGTCGATAAACAGTGTTTATCACAAAAAACTCTGTTTATCGGTCGATCGATAAACATAGTTTTTCCTCGATAAACACTGTTTATCACTTGGTCGATAAACATAGTTTTTCTCGATAAACACTGTTTATCACTTGATAAACAGTGTTTTTCGTTCGATAAACACTGTTTATCGCCGATAAACAGTGTTTTTTCAGTGTTTATCGCCGATAAACAGTGTTTTTCGGCGATGAACAGTTAATCGGCATTATTGATCAAATGGCGCGCCATATTTGTATGGTAGCGGAAAATCGCTAAGAAACGGAAAATGTTCGGAGTGGTCACTATACCATGGGGTCAAAACTTCAAGGTCACACAGAATTTGCAAGGGTCAACCGATTATCACCAAAATCTAATCGATTCTTTCCTGTCATTATCCAAACATTCCCTGAACATTTCGTGCAAATCCGTTTACCCGTTCTCTTGTTATCTTGTACACAAACAAACAAACAAACAAACAAACAAACAAAAAAACAAAAAAACAAACAAACAAACAAACAAACAAACAAACATACGGAACCCTTTACATAACCCCCTGCCGATTACATCGGCGTGGGTAATAAATGTCAAGAAAAGTGGATGCTATTGGCTATTTGCTCCTACATAATACCTCGGTATGCAATATTGGAACACTTTACAGTGTATTTGTATGTATATTTAGCATGGTGGAGTGCCTTGTACAGAATTTGGCACCCTACTGCTATAGGAATGTGGGAAACTATGTAAATGATGCCACATAACACAAACCACAGCACACAAAAACATACACACAAACACACACATACAATACATACATACATACACACACACACACACACACACACACATACAAGTATACAGAATGAGAGAAGGTCAAAGCCATTTATAGGTCATCAGTTAACAATTAAAGGACTTATTCATCTTATGTACAGGCAATTACATGCCTAGACCAATGTGTTGTTCAAATGATATACTATTTTCTTCATCATACACTGTACATATAATGGATTTCAAACTTCTTGCATCTTTTATTTTGTAAAGATGTACAGAAATGTTATGTTAAAATTCCACATACCAACAAGCAAACATTTGCTCACAGAAACATTTATAATATTACAGACATGCATTGAAATCTTTCCACCCTTATCTACAAAGGACTCATACAGGTGTAGAAAGATGTAACACTTTTACACTACTGTCAACACTATCATTTTACTACAAATTTTAAGATGTTCATGGTGTGCTTTCGTAACAGTCTTGCCAAGCACATAAAGAATGCATCAATCCTCAGTGCTGTGTGGAAGATACAATGGAATACTCTTTTTTTTTCACATTTACCATATCAGTATCCTTAACAATAACAAGACATATATTCATACTGATTATAAAATTGATATTCATCATGAATCAATGGTTCATCACCTATTACACAAATTTACAATAAATGTAGCTTTTTTTATTCTTGACAGTCTAGTCAACAATAAGGTGTTGAGATTTAATTCAAATAACAAAACCTGAGATCTTGCACTAATCTGCATATTCAAATATGATCAGCGCAAGAAAGACTGATACAAACCGACTTACCATGGTGAACGGTACAATTCTTTCTCTGTATTCCTCTATCACTGTCCCATAAAAACTAGTTTCATCTGAACTGTTGGCTTCTCAAAGCACTGACTAGGAAGTTTGGACATATACGATAATGTGACTACAGATTCCTACATTAAAAGAAAAAGCTTTGCCTGCCCATATTTTTCAATGTGACATGCAACAAGAATTCCTTTGAAAATGAAAGAGTTGGTACATTTTCAATCTTTAGAAAGATACTATATTTTGTTGATCTTGTGAGACTTTCCCACTGCTTTAAGCAAATGGAAAAACACTCTACATCAAGTATGTAATGGTAAGGTTTGACCCCCCCCCCAACAAAAAAAACAAACCAAAAAAAAAAAAAAAAAAAAAACCCACACACATTAAAACCCCAACTGAACTTGTAAACATTTTTAAAACAATAAGTCTTCCACAATAGTCACAGATCTATGTGTCAACAGAATTTAAATGGAATTTACTTACCGGTACTGTATTCCTCATATAATTGATTGATTACCATGCTTTTTCATTTCAAAGTTGCTTCTCCACATCAAATGAACACTCATGTTCTCATGAATAAAACAAATTTATTGCTGATTATATGATTTTATATGATTCTTAGGGGCAACATGTGTGGGCTCATGTAAATATTTTTACTTTTGTGTGCCCTGTCCCTCATGTTGTCTCCATTTATTTCATTTTCATTTTGTGTAACATGTACAGTGTATCCCTTTTTAATGTTCATTTTTGTTTTTGTTTCATGTTTGTAATGTTTATGATACATACATGTATCCTATATTCTTGACCTGGTCGAATAGATAATAATAATAATAATAATAATAATAATAACAATAATAATAATAATAATGGTAATAATAATGATAATAATAATGAACACTTTAAATGCATTGCACAAAGACGATGGAAGTAAATATCCTTAATATTAGATAGGAAATAGATTTCTAACATGGCTTAACACCTCTCAAGTATCCTTATTCCTTTCTGGATACCACAGACCTTCAAAGTACTGTGAGTCATTATCTTGAAAGCTGACTTCCCCCTGCTGCACCACTGGGCTGGGAAAGCCATCAACCCTCCTCCTCCCTCTTACTTCCATCTCTAGACAAGGGCTTAGAATTCCTTGGTATGGGGCATGAGGCAGTTCTGCCGACGTCGCTTCCTGTTGGCTATACAACAGGACACACATTGGCATGCATTTTACACACACTCTCTGATGGACTGTCAATCACAACTATATTATGTACATAATCATACAATTACGTAGTTATAGAGTGAATGGAGACAGGCATGTATACATAATGCAATGTAAATATGTATTGATGTCCCATCTATGTGGTAAACAGGGTGGGCTTTGGGTACTTTCTAACTTTTAGTCTTTCTTGATACTGTTTTGTTTTAACTTGTCTTGCTTTGTCCTCTTTCAGTCCATGATTTCAAATACATACATGTACTGTATATTCTGTAGTATACGCTTACATTTCCATTCAATTCAATTCAATTCAATTCAAAGGTTTTATTTTCACTTCTTTCAACAGAATGTACAAAAAAATATAGATTCGACATGCGTTTGAAGGAATGATACATAGATAGCAAAGAATTCCAGTTTTTGTGATTCATAATATTTTTGAAGTTTACACTTCGACTGGATGCATGATAAGCTACATCAGTTTATTATGTAGTATACTATTCTAGAGTAAAGACAGTCATGGATGTGATCATCAGGGGTATTGCAGACTACTAGGTACAAATCCTGATTTGGAAAGAGTAAGATTGGAAGACATGGCAGTTTGTAAATATAACAAATCTTCGTGTGCATGGGAGAATGTTGTAACGCGCCTCCCTGTGCATGGCAGAATGTTGTTAACCCTATCACCCACAGCCTACATTGTAGCACCAATCTGCCATGCGCAGGGAAGCACGATAACGACAATCTGCAATGCGCACGACAAAATATTTTGTAAAGCAGCCAATATGTGACTTCCACCTCCAGTATTCAGAGACAGTCAATTGAAACTCAAATAGACCAAAGATAGCACACAATTTGGAAGTTATGAACATAGTATGCAGACTTTGCTTTATACAGTATGTCCCCCCAAAAAAATTACAATCAAATTTTCGCATTGATAACACCGAATTATATGATTAAAATGTCTAAATGCTACTTCAGGGTCTTAAAATATAACACCTTATCCCTATTTTTCAGAAAATCCCATTCAATTTCGTTAAGCGGTCACAGAGAAATGTGAAAAGTTGTAAAGCATGTCATGAGTCCGATTCTTCCAAGTTTGGCGCTTTGATGCTTTTGTGTGTGAATACAATAGACAGAACTTGGAGGGAAGAGATTCTTGACATCCTCTACAAAATTCCTCATTTCTCTTTGACCACAGAAGCAAATCAAATGGGGTTTTCTGTAAGATGTGGGCAATGAGTTATTAGTTTCATACCCTGAATTTGTATTTGGATTGCTTCACTATTTTTAAAGTCATCATTGCGGAGGGTCCCGTTTAATATTTTTGGGAACATACGGTAGTCTTTGTAATTTGTTTCCTGAAGACACAGTGTACAAAAAAAAAAAAAAAATATTAGTATGTCCGTCTTGGGGTTGGCATTGTTCAAATGAAATATTTTATGATGTACATGGGCAGCACAGAAGTGTCATGTAAAGGGCATGTCAAAGCTACTATAGAGATTATGGACATAATTTCATTTTTGAGTCAAACAAAACAGCCTTTAAATGCATAATGTGAAGTATGCTTGATGCCGCTTACTAAGCTACAAAGTGTCTATTCCTGTTCATATTGTGAGCTGCAGTACACTCTTTGATGTGCGCAATACAGTGTAATTCAATGTTCTGTGTATGCATGCACAGATATACGGGTGTAGTACAAATGGCACTACATACTGTACACAACTTGAGGTTTGACTGAATACTGTTCAAAATGCAGAGACAAAACAAAACATACCGTAAAACATGCCTGGATGAATGGAAAAGTAGAATACATGTATTCAATTACTTAACATTAATTTACGTGTAGTATGCATGATAATGCATGTACACTTTTATAGAAGATGGCTGCCTATAAACCATTGCAAACACTCTATTATACACATTGTGTACATGCTGTACTGTACGAGCTGAAATTTTCGCGGTGGCTTTGTTTTCACAAATTTTGCAAATCGCCTTTGAACTGCGAAAATAACAAAGCGCAAATAAGGAAGTTCAGTTAGACCCTCGCAACCGCGAAATCAACAACAGGCGAAAATGTCCTCCAAGTAGCAATTTGCGAAAATATCTTTACGCGAAAATTTCAGCTCGTACAGTATCCCATATTTGCGACGAGAGATATTAAGACGTTCACATCTTCGTCAGATCTTTCCCTGAAGCTTCGACAAGATGTCTGCTTGTAGCCATGAGACGAATCAGTAATGCTTCTAGTGTCTCAAGCTCTACTTGCTGCAAAATCTAGCAAGTGTTCATCACCAGCCCAATCCCCCTAATGGGTGTCCAAAATTACTCAAACAGATGTTTACTTCCTGATTATGTAATCCCCTTTATTAGCATTGTGGACTGGACAAGTTAATTACGGATATACCGACCCACTCCCAGTATGACGGCTTCTATCACGGCATGGTAAATCTTCCGCGTGCATTCTGCTCTTCTTTCTCTTCTTCATATCAGTCAGCTCACACACATACACACACACAAACACACACGAACACACACACAAACTATACACACACACACACACACACAAATTCCTTTCACTCTATCATACCTGTATTTCATGTCTCTGCAACATTTCCACATCTCAAACTCAGACACGGTTCTATCTTTCGTTGAGCATTTTTCCATACAATCGTTCTCCAGCTTTTTTGTTTTTATTTTTACTTGCCTCCTTTATCTGCACATAATATGCCGGACTCTCATATGTATATTCCTGATGCATTTCACTGCAAATACGATTATCTTCATTTAGTATAAAAGAGCTTGTTTGAAGTATATCTGGATCATTTTCACACTAATGAGTTGTTCCATCTTGTTTTGCTTGCTTATGTAGGTTTGACTGTACTTTTCATTTCCTAACTCATATTTGAGGGTCTGAGAAAGTGTACATTGCTTCAATGTATGCAGACACACAACTCCAATTACTCTCTCTGACACACATACACACTTCCATCAAATGCACATGATATATTCAGCCACACAATTCGTACAGAATACAGCTTGTAGATTTCCAGGTATTGAAGTAGATTCTGGTCCAATACTTTCTGTTTCAGTTGTGATGCTGAAGACAAGATGATTCTTACATGAAATTACAAATGACTCTACCAATCTGAGAAGGAATGGCAACTATACAATTTGGATGAAGTAAAATGAGTGATCCTCCTCTCTATGCCACACAACACATGATGAAATAGATGTCAGCACTAAACACGAGTATTGAAATACAATACAAGAATAAGAACATGAATGACTTTAGAATGAATGTACATGGATATAAAGGTTTTACATGATGTATCCATAAGTGTGAACTGTTTCATTCATGAAACAATTCAAACTATCTTGAGGTGACTTAGAAAATCATGCATAAGACATCTACAGAGTTTCTAGGCCTAGATTTTTACTTTATTTTTTTTTCTGGGGGGGGGGGGGGGACAGTAAAGTTTGTATGAAATGTTTGCAACACACTAACTTCACAAGCGCTCTCGGTAAAACAACTGGCTGAACCTTTGAATAAAAATTCTTTTTCTTTTCTTCTTTCCCCATATCTACATCCACAGAAGATATGAACTCCTTGTTCCACTTACCTTACATTCCTGGCATCTCCACATAGAATAGTTCCTGTCGCAATCGAACCGATGAATAATGCTCGCATATTCCTCATGCATGGCCCGTATTTCCTCTTCTTTTCTGACATGTTTTCGTAAACATTCGATACACTCCTCAGTGCTCTTATTTAAACAATCATTTTGAGGGCTCTCCCCTAAACTGGCTAGTGTCCTCCAACTACAAAATCCCATCCTGTAAGAATCATCAGTATATCTTGTCCTTCCTGTTTCGTTGCAAATGCTATTTACTGTGTCATCACTGACAGTTGTGTAGTTAGTAGATCTAGGTCTAGTTGTGTCAGCTGTAGCATTGTTATCACAGTCGTTTGCGCTCAAACTTGGCATACATACATTTTGTGTTGGCCCCGTTGGGACCCATGTCGACGTCTTCATAGGTGTCGATGGCAAGTTTGTCGCTGCTAGCACCAAGTAGCTGTCCATGTCGACTGCAAAAGGCAGCAGGAGCAATGCACGAAATACGAGGCAGGCGAGTAAGAAAAACCAATGAACCAAGGGTTTCGCCGCCAATATTTTAAAAGAACCCCCATCGTAAAATCTCAAAGTCATATTTCAGACATGTAGACCAGGGTGCGTGGCGATCGTCATGTGCGAGAGATGTGGTGATTTTCGGCTTGGCTACGCTCAAAAAGTAGCGTCGAGGCTGGACTTGGTTGCTTAGAATCACCTGGACTTGGAACGAATCCTGTTGGATGCTGAATTTCTGCTGCCGAGACATGGGCAGGATGAGGTGACATGATCCTCCAACGTACAACGCACAAACGACAGGCACACCGCTGCATACTAACACCGGCTCTATGAACACTGCCCGTTTTGCCTCCTCGTATTCCCGATGAATCCACCCATTCAAACACGTCAAATTCTCCCCGCGGAATGGCGAGTATCTCCAGTATATCTTCCGTGCAAAAGTCAGGATTTTCCTTCGATTTTTACGACGGTAACATGGTGAAAACCTAGAGGTATTTTCACATAAAAACCAACAGAGTCGCCATCTTGGCAGATTTCACGCATTCCTCCACACCGCGCATGCTCCAAGGAAAAAAAAAGGACAAAAATTAATTGACGGTGCTCGAACGGCGAAAGCCCCGGCTATATCGTGCATATCATAGCTGCTTGCTAGCAGGGGACTGGATGTATATAAGACCCGAACAAGGACGCTGCACAGATCATAAGTGAAATCATTCGAAATTAACCTTCTAAATGGAATAAGTCATTAACATTTAAAATATCCTCCTGACACATAATCTGAAATAAACCCGCGCTTGGCTAGGAAAGGATTCACGCCGTAATACCGTTTCATGGCAATCTCAATTAGATAAGACTTTTAATTGAATCAATTTTTTTCCACTACAGTCGGATACATTTGTTTATCTAATTACGATTTATTTAGCCGCATATCAGCCCCTCCTTATATCGTGAGAAACGTTCATAAATACGTAATTCAATAGCAGTTGCAACATCTTTGTATACATCATAGAAATGGCAAAACGTTGAACAGTTGGGTGCACGCTAATCCAAACATTTCCCTTTTTGTTTCGCTCGCATTCCAAGAAATATTCCTTTTCTCTGCATTTTCGACAACTACCTGCGTTTTTGTTTTTTGTTTATCTGGTGATAGGAAAATGTTATCATGATAGCACGCTTAGAAGACAGTAATTAAGGCTGCTGAGTTCACGAAATTCTGATTTGAAGTACGAGTACATCGCATTGCTTTACAGCAAACTTTCCACGAGACACACAGCGAGGGAAGGTCTTCAATAACAGCTGATCTCCCTATGCGCGTATTGGACGCGCGAAAAGGCGGGCCGTAGTTATGGGAGGGACTGTGTGATGTCCACGCCCAACTTTTGAAATCCCCCCGCCCCCCCCCCCCCCCCTCTCTCTCTCTTTCTGGCTGCGCATACTCGTAATACACAATACTATGATGGAATAATTGTGTCTGTCCAAAAGCACAGAATCTCCCCTCCCCACGCCTTGTCACCAAAACCTTCCACCCTGCTGAACCCTTTTATCCTTCTGTAAAGTAAAGACAAAGGGTTACCAGAATACTCTCTTGTTGTCTGACATTGGATGATGTAAATATTGTCACTTTTTTTTTTTAAATTCGTTGCTCATGTGGTGCAAACTAGGTTAGTTTCCGCATTATCAGTGCATGTACATGCATATATAAAAAACTGTTTTTTGTTGCTTATCCAGTTTGATGTCTTAAGTGCACTTTTTTCTTCACTCAAAATAAACAGATGAATAAATCAGACACAAGAAATCACAGCAAATTCAGAAATGCTCTGAGAGAGGAAAACGATTTATTAATACAACTACATTAATTACTTCCACTGAGCAAAATATTGTATTATAAAGAATCAGAATGGAGTTCCTAGCAAAGAGAAGCTGCATTTTATGAACTCTTGAATCTGCATAATATTCATTTTACCTACCCCAGGCCGTTAAAGTGTGTGCGTTATATACCGTAGAACGCTTTTACTTTTGTTGATTTATTTGTGATGTCTGTTGACAAGTACGTTACCAGTTGCTTCTCCGGGTACCGCTTGGTGGCGTTGTTTGCGCCAAAGCAGTAAGCTGTGTTGATACGGGAATTGATGTAAACGTGTTTAAAGGGCCCTCAAAGTGCATTGACTTCTGTTTGGTGTCGGTACTGTCTGTATACGTCACAATTCCCAGTTGTTTCGGTTGTTGTCTGCACAAAGCCTCATATAGCATTAGAAAAATGGAATAAAAAAAATAAATAACAATGCAAAGATATGTTAGGAAAATATTAAATTGTGATGTTCGCAAGTGTTCCTGGCATCATTGTAAAGGTCCATTACAGAGATGACAATTTCTTTATATTTTGTTGCATAAAATCATTTTTATCATATTTCTTTTCGATGCAAGGTCGTCCTGTCCTTAGTTTTGGACTACCATGAGGAGCGCATAGGAGAAGCGAAGGAGGAAGAGAATTGCAGAAATAGCCTAGATACCTGCCCCTCGCTCATTGTATATAAGTCAACTATGCTACACCACCATTGCATATCATTTCATTTCATTACATTTCATTTCCAACACATATGACTACAATATTTGAATACACAAAGTAACACAACAATATGGAATGAGAAACAAATTATGAACATTGATGGAATTTTGTAAATTAAATTTCAAGACTAATACCGAAAAAAAAAGCTGTTGGAAATGGATGCAGTATACACCATGCATGTAATGTTGTATATAATTATATAGTTGAGACAACTGCAACAATTGTTATGTGTATGTTTATGTAGATAATGCCCTGGTGCATGTGTATATATAGGTGTGTGTGTTAATCTATAGTGTGCTTTGTTGTTAAAGGTGATGGTTATTCTTTAGCCGTTAATGTTTATTACGTTGTTTGTCACCGCCTTCTTTTTATAGCCAACATTTTCCTATTGTTTTGAGGGGGATTCTTTACAAGCCCTGCATTTAGCTCTCCTCCACCCCTTTCAGCATGATTTAGTTAATATCGTATGCATCTTTTCTTTACAACCTATCGTATTGTGTTGATTATACTGTATTAACATTTTATATATAGAACATGTATATTTTAGCATGATATGTTTTATACATTTATATAATTTTTGTTGAAAATGAAATTTAATAAATGAAATGAAATGAAGCATATTATGATGAAGCACACATACAAAAAACAATGGACTGGAATATCAAATATTAACGTATATTAAGCAAGTCGACGGAAATGATACATCAGGAGATGTGAAGTGACGTCACTCTTGGAATTCTTTCTTGGAGACTTTGATATTGTATCAGAAGATGACGAGCCATGATGGAATTCGACACGTTTGAGATACATGATTGATTCTTCCAGTCATTATGTATAGAATCCTAACCGTTCAACCCCTTTAAAGATTAACAGCGTTTTTACTTCATATCAATCTGAAATACTCATTGCCATTCGTACTGCCACGTATGACGTTGGCCCTACAGGCATTGCCTTCGCCAAGACCTTTTTAATTGACCTCTCTACACTTTCCCGTCCCATTGCTCGCTAATGAACATCGAATCTTTCATTCTCATATTTTTCTCGCGTTTATTTTTCTTCAATACTTCCTTTCCCCCCAATCGATCCCTTAGACTAAAAAAAAAAAAAACCACCAAAAACTGATAAGCCCTACTGTTTCCTAAGCGACATTATCATTTTTCTTTCTTCCTTCCCCCTTTACTGTCAGGATATTATAGAAGGCTAAGGCTTAGAAGGATTATATGGTCGTAACTTACAGTGAAAACGAATGTGCAGTATTGGCAGAAAAGCAAAGAGAGTCTTGTGGAATAGACTAGCGGAAGCGCGCACGGGTGAAGCGAAGCGTCAGGCTGTGAAAGCGTAGATGGGAGTGTGCGAAACGGCGATTAATTATGCATACCCGCTGGTGACGTTGCAGCAAGTCACGCACGAAAATAAACGAGTGGTGGCGATTAATTATGCATGGATTTGAACAGGGAAGTCGTAAGGCAGCTAGTCATCTTAATTCTATTCAGCATTGTCCATAGCCACAAGTAATACTGATGGGAAATCAGAGAACGTGCAGAGGAAATAATTATTTGAGAGAGAAAAAAAAAACAGCAAATAATTTAAACACACGGTACTTAATCGCAAGTAGCACACTGTGGTAAAACTTCGTTTTTACGGAGTTCCTATTATTTTCAATCAATGCCAAATGTGGGGACAGGAATGAGACTAATGAATACTGACAGTGACGTAACAATATAGGCTAGCCGTATTCGATGATTATTTTTTATGGTTTATAGTCTTTAATTTTCACTCACCGACGCGTCGACGGGGCAAGGCTTATTAAAAATTGACGCATGGTATCGATTTTTTTGTGTTTGTTTGTTTGTTTGTTTGTTTGTTAGTTTGTTTGTTTGTGTACACGAGTGACATGAAAGGAGAGATCGTTTCGCCTTTAGACCGAGGACAATGCTAATGAACCTTCCATGTATATTCCTCGAAATTTTATTTAGTTAGTCGTCATCAAGAACAGTTCGGTTTGTCTCCGTTCTTAGCTCAGTAAATATAAACGTATTTCAGTAATCCCCGGAAAACACGCTATGACGGCATTCTTAACTAGAAGCCTACATGACACGTGTGGTCTTCATGTTTACCTGGTTTCGCGATACTACTTTAAAGCACACCGCCGGCGCCACTTTTTCAAAAGTGGGAGGGGGCCCACTTCCGGGTTTCATGAGCTAACAAGCAAAGAAAAAAAAAAGAGATCTTCAGCTCATCTTTCTCATTCCACTTCCGGGTTTCTTCAGAGCAAAACCAAAGGTCTTAGCGGGTTCAAAGGTTTCATTCTATTTTTTTTTTCTACTGCCCCTTTCGGGGTAAAAAAAGAAGAAGAAAAAAGTTGTTGGGGGAGGGGGCCAAGAGTGGTGACACCCTATGTATTCCTATATGTATGGGTGAAAAAAAAAAAAAAGTAGGGGGGGGGGGGGGGGGTCCCGTCTGCCCTGAGTAGCAAATGTGTAATTTTTGTGTTGTTTCGAGTCTCAGAGTCTAAAATTGTAAATAAAAGTCAGAGAGAGAGAAAAAAAATGCTTAACTACCTTCCATACACTTTGTTCACGTAACTTTCTCACGATTCACTGTAATTACCCTTTGAGCATAAAGATTAATAAATGATATATATATATATAGGCCTATATATCATCTTGCCTTGCGTGCATGCACTGAATGAACGTCATCAGTAGCCTGGAAATTAACGCAGTGAATGGCAGTGTAAGAGCAATAACTTATCTAGCAGTTGCTGACCTGGGAATACTAATTGTTCATTAACAAAATCACCGAAAATCAGTCTTTGCAACCAAAATAATGTTCCGCAGACCAATGTAGTCAAAGTTCAACATCTATATTACTACTATAATTTTCATGTCTTGACAAGGGTTATACCTTCGAGTCAGTATCTTTCTCCACTCGTCTTTTCCTTACATTTTCCCCTATTTATGTTTGACTATTATAATAAGATTGGGAAACTTCAGACCAACCCGTCTTGGAATTCCGTCGAGGACTTTGCCCCCCCCCCCCCCAAGAAGAAGATCAGAACAAAACAGAACAAAAACAAAAACAACAATGAACAAAAAAATAAACAAACAAACACTCAAAGACAAAAACGCCCCGGGTGTGACATTGGCTCTGTTCTCATATTCATTTTCAGACATAATGCGTTGATCGCGAGTCGGACAAGTTATGTTCTGCCATGGAAGTGGCTCTGGATTTTACATCCTCCGAAATCCAAAAGCTTAGTTTTTCTTTGTACAGCCTGTCCCCTCCATCCCAACCATATAGATAACCATATCTCTCCCTCCCCCATCTCTCCCTTTTCCCCTTCTCTCTATCTATATATCTTTCTATCTATCTATCCATCTATCTATCTATCTATCTATCTATCCATCTATCTATTCATCTATTTATCTATCCATCCACCTACCTATCTATCCATCTATCTATCCATCTATCTATCTATCCATCCGTCTATCTATCCATCTATCTATCCATCGATCTATCCAACTATCTATCTATCCATACGTCTATCTATCCATCTATCTATCTATTCATCTATTTATCCATCCATCCACCTACCTATCTATCCATCTATCTTTCCATCTATCTATTCATCTATTTATCTATCCATCCATCCACTTACCTATCTATCCATCTATCTATTCATCTATCTATCTGTCCATCTATCTATCCATCGATCTATCCAACTATCTATCTATCCATCCGTCTATCTATCCATCTATCTATCCATCTATCTATCTATCTATCCATTCATCCATCTATCTATCTATCTATCTATCTATCTATCTATCTCTATCTCTATCTACTATATATCTACATCTCTCTACTATATATCTACATCTCTCTCTCTCTCTCTCTCTCTCTCTCTCTTTATCTATCTATCTGATATACACGTTTATTGAAGTGGAAATGAATCAAATCAAATGAAATATGGTATACGTTCAAAGTGCCACTAAATTTACATATCACAAGTGCAGCCGTAGCAATTTAGATAGATATTCTTGCATCTTTGCATCAATATGTTTGTTTGTGTGCAGTGTAAACGCTTTTGTGAACGATATTTTGATGTCTGTATAAATATGATTAGTCAGGTAATGGTGTATGGGATAGAGCACAATGTTTGTAACTCATACTAATTAGATATGAATAACCATAAAATGTGACATAATGATCGCATCATAATATATTGACTTTAGTATTCTGCCATTCGGCCTATGAATACGCGCTTTTCGACGTCATGATTAAGAAAAAAAAACTATATTTTTTGAGAAAATATTCTGCTGGCACATCGCTCATGGAACAACCACACAGTCACACTGTGTGTCACCGGTGACACTGTGTGTGACGGTGTCCTGGCGACTGTCCTGGTGACTGTCCTGGCGACCACCTGTCTATAGCGACTACCTGCCGTATACGACCCCCCGCCCCCCCCCCCCCAAAAAAAAACCAACAACAACAAACAAACAAACAAACAAACAAACAAACAAACAAACAAACAAACAAACAAACGAAAACAAACAAAACAAAACAAAACAAAACAAAGCAAAAACAACAAAAAAACAACAACAATTCCCTCTGAGAGTAAAAAAAAAAAAACATGTTAAAGAACCTGTCTGTAGCGACCACCTGTCTGTACCGGCCACTTTTTTGTCTCCCTTGGGTGGCCGCTATACACAGGTTTGACTGTATAAGAAAATAGAAAGACGATGCTGATTTTTGACCTCGGTATCGCCATCTCTTCTTTGGGTGGTGTTTTTTTGTTGTTTTTTGTTGTTGTTTTTTTGTTGTTTTTTTTTGTCTTCAGATATACCTTTGAATCCGCGCAAAGATTAAAGATCTCGAAACAGCTGATCTTAAACGATCTTTGTGTCTCATCGGTAGGGCATGTTTGATCAATCATAAAAACGCCAAGTCGATGTGGAATTCAGAGATGAATCTCTACACCTGTCTCGATAATTGGAGTGTACCAACGGACCTTAGATACATCTGCACTTACAAACAAAGAAACAAGCAAACAAACAAACAAACACACGAGAGTTGCCAGCAGTCCTCTCAGATCTCAGGTCAATCTCTAAAAATCTCTTTAAAGTAAACATAAAAGATACGCAGATTAGACAAAGGTATTTAAGGAGGAACTCTTAACCCTAGCTTTTCCAGACTTCTTGAGGGCAGCCTCGAAGTGGAGTACAGAGTCGCTTTGAGATTTTTATTGTTCCTCGTTGACACTCCTTTATAATTGCGAGATATTATACAAAACGGCCATAAGGCATCACCATAAATGTGACAATTCCATCCGATCTGGTGGACATTTAAGCCCTATTTTAACAGACCTTACCCCAGACCCCAGGACAACGTCTGGAGAACAAATTCCCCACCTCACGTCAGGTAATGAAACCATAGGAGAGAGCGAGGGGCACAGTTTTAACAAACACACACCGAAAACCTTCTCCAGGTAGGTTTCCAGGAAGGGGGTGTGTCCACTAATGCGACTACCCCGCCCAGAACCGTTTACGGCTCTGACCCCGCCCACCGGCCAGCGCTGCCTATTGTCCTACATTGTACACAGCTTGATAGGCAACAATGTTAGTAACAAAACGTGTTTACATTAACTGGGCCCCGTTTATAGATATAATTGATTGTAAATTCCCTTTCCCACACAGGCTGCTATATAGACTTATGATGTAAATCAAATAATAATCGATAACTCTTCATAAAACAGCCCAGCTGATCTCAACAGCACAGAAATCAGTGATTACAATCTACGCACATAAAGACTGTTAAGGCGTATCAATCATTCCCTGTCTGCAATGTTGCGCTTGAGTGAAATGTTGAGTATATCAAAGGAATATTACCGCATTTTTGTTCTGGCATACGGGTTGTCGGGGTAATGCCGCGGTAATGTCGCGGTAATTACCCTAGAACGCCAGGACAGAATTTGGCAAAAGTTACCGCGACAACGGCCCAGCAACATTATGCGGGGACCGTTTTAACAGGCAGAGAGAGAGAAAAAAAAGGTTACCCGGACGCTACTCGGACGTTGTCGCGGTAACTAGTTTGATGGGCTCTGTTAAAATGGGCCGGGCTTAAGACTCCATTGCTCTAGCATTCCCCAGAGAATTCCGCGAGAAGGTTAATTAAGAAACATTTATGTTTCCCAGGAGCGGATCCAGGAATTCCGTAAAAAAGAAAAAAGAAAAAAAAAAAGGGATGGGCGCAAAGCACTTTATACTTCTTTGCCACATCCGGGTTTAATCAGCTGACAAGCAAACAACAACAACAACAACAGCAAACGAACAAACAAACAGAAAAAAAGGGCTTCAACAGGAATTTTTACGTAGGCCTACCACTTCCGGGCTTAATCAGCTGACAAGCAAAAGGAAAAAGAAATAAGAGGTGGTGCCGCCTGCTCGCCCTTTTAAACATGAATGGGTATGTCGTGAATGCAGAGATAATTTGTGACTGGTTATTATTTGAAAAAAAGCACCCCTATGATAACCGCAACTAAAAAAAAAAAAATAACACATAAACAACACGCATACTAATGGTATACCATATAGGTAGAATAAAGGTGCACCTTCATAATCATTGGAATAGAAACATATTCGTGTCGGTATATACTGTAGTCTTGTAGTATTGACACTTTTCTTCTTCGTTTTTTTTTTTTTTTTTTTGGGGGGGGGGAGGGGCAGACTAAATCCTGTTCACAAACAAACAAACATAAACAAACAACAACCTTTATTTTTCGAATTTTGCATACTGTTTACTTACTTCTAATCACTTGAGTTTTATATGATAATGTATAATTATCGTAAGGTGCTACAATATATCATTGCACATTCTTTTCATCCTACATAGTTTTACGCACCTTATTTTCTGTTACCAAAAAAAGTGATGTCTATATGTTCTTGTCGAAAAATGAAATAAGATATTGAATTGAATTGAAAAGTGAACATTACACATCATTATTTTATAACCAAACAAAATTCAGTTTACTCATACTTAATTTACTCTTTGTTCCTGAGCAAGAAATATTGCAATAAGGCTTGATGCAAGTTTTTGCATGGAATCCCCCCCCCTTTTTCCTCTTACGCTCGAACACTGTGGAAAAGCAACCCTCATTGTCACTCTTAAAAAACTCAAATGTTGCAATAAACGGGATCATTAAATCATTCGTTGCCCCTCACTTCACACGAGAAACGTTCATTATAAATCTGACCGCCTCATACCTAACATTGGCTCGCTTCAAGGTGTGTGTATAGGCCCTATATGCGTCGAAATCTTCCCGGTTCGAGGGATAGTCTATTTTTAGACCCGCCTGACTCCCGAAGCATGTGACGCGGTCATTACCTGCGCTATGAACCAAAGTATGGTAATTACACAGATCAGGGGCTACGCAGAATATCGGCTCTTCTGGCGTGCTATAATACCAAGGCTTGAAATAATTCCTGTGACAGACCTTCGTGCTATGTCCATAGAATTACGCAATACCACACGAATTAAAGACCAGATATCATCTGCCTTGAGCCAGGGACGTGCTCCCTCCCTCTTGAGCTGATCAAATGGTAATTATCACATATCTTCTATTTTTGTCGAAAGAAAAGTGATATGCGTGTTGCGTTGACCTCATTAAGTGGCACGAGTAGTCATCTAAAAAAAAGGCATATATATATATTTTTAGTTTCTCTTGTGAAGCCTGTACAAGTGAAAACGGATGATATATATATATATATATATATATATATATATATATATATATGTATGCACTCTTGCACTTTTCCGAAAAGGAGGAACAGTAAGAGGAATAAAGATGTCAAAGCGGTACGCACTGCACCGTTTTCTCCTTCCTTTCTCATATCTCAAATTAATATATGTATATGTACATATATATATATATATATATATATATAAATATATATTATATCATCCGTTTTCACTTGTACAGGCTTGACAAGAGAAACTAAAAAGATGTTCCTTATGATATTATATATATATATGTAACATTGCAAAAGTGCAGCAGTAAAGTATTGTCCCCAGTATATTTGACCCTGCAGATGCCCCCTCCTGATATGCACCCCCCCCCCAATCATTAAGAGTTGAGTATATAATTATTTCGTGACGCTAATATACCTTTGACGAGGAGCTGATTGAGGATTTAAAAAAAGAAAAGAAACTCCAGTGAAAATTGCAAGCAAGTTAAAGGCTTGGTATAGTTTCCGTTGAGATGGGGCTTCAGGTAATTAGGAGGAAAACACACAATACAGACCTGGGCCCACGTCAGAGGGCCCAGTCCACTGGCGAAATATAATACATGTCTTTTGACTAAGATTATTTTTGCCAAATCTGTTTTCTCTTTTTTCTGGTCCGAAATTTTGGAATTCTCTTGATAGCAACTCGTGCATTCTTATGATGAGGCTGCCATGTCATCATCATTGTTCATTGCAATTTGTTATGAATTTTCAAAACATTCATATTCCTCATTCCAATCACTATAAATTCTGGTCCTCAGTATAACTAGTTCATAGTTGTTCAAATGTAAAAGTCTGAAAAATCATCCGGAGGCCTCTTTTAAATGAAAGACATTTTCAAGAATTTTTTTTTTTTTGCAGAATGAGTTATACTTTTGTAAGCCTTAATTTCAAGTCCCCTTTTTAAATTCAATTGTTTGTGGTCTTCTACAACTCCTCACTATATCTCGTTATACTTTGGTGAGTTTATAATTGTATCTAGTTCCTCTCGTGCCGTGGTTTTGACCCATAATCTCCTCTTCCTTCTCCTTTTTATTTTCTCTGCCCACTATGTAGATAGTTTCTTCCTGTCATGCGTTCCACGTTTATTTACTTTCCCACTTCCTTCTTTTACAAGACAGATGTCTCGTGTTTGTTATGTGTCTGGATATGTCTACTCCTTGTCCGTCTTATCTTTTTTCCCCGTTAAGCAATTTGCCTATAATAGTTTTGTAATTAGATTTCTTTTTCTTCTTAAGGAGGGACTGCAAAATACAAGCCCCGTTTTTGTCGAGCCCACCGGAGGTGAGGGGAGACTAAGGGATCGCCTGCGGAGTCTGTCTGTCCGTCCGTAACGCTACAAAAACTTAAATTACTTTGTACTGAGTGCTTCGATGTCAATCAAACTTGGAGTGAAGAGTGTTTTCGATTATGGCTTATAACTTTTGATCGGTAGGACTGTTTGCGACCAAACTTTGGTGTTAGAGGTCTCTTGTGGAGTTGAAGATCACCACAAGGTCAAAGGTCACAAACAGGGGTCAACGAACTTTTTGGGGCCAATGTTAAGTTACAAAGCTCTTGTTGTACTAACACTTTGCTTTGATTCCACTTTAGTTAGATTTTTACAAATGTGTTGTGGTACATTTGTGGGCGAGACACATTTCGGCACTAGCCCCGTTTTTGTTTTTTCTTTGTTTTGTTTTGCAGTCCCCTCCTTTTCCAAAAATTTCTTTGGGTATTTATCATGAAATTGACAACATTGTATCTCAGTTCACAGATTGTTTGTTCCAGTACATTGTTGTGCTCTTATGTGTATTCCTAAAGCTATGATTATAATTTGCTGGAAAAAAAATGGTAGAAGGGGGTTGGGCAGACAGTCCAGTATCTTCCAAATAAAAGCTTTCACTGTTCTGTGAAACTACGGCCATTTTGAGGCAGAAAAGTAAGAAAGCGCCAGTAATCCCTCTCCCTTTACTCTTCAGTCCCTCCTCAGTCCTCACCCTCTTCCTTCCAAAACTCCTTCATTTTTTTCTTCATCTTCTGTCTCCCCTTTCATTTCAAAAAGGAATTCCGCATCAAATGAAAGTAAGTCTGAAAAGGAAGAGTGCAATTTTCTAAGCAGAACAATCAAAGTTTGATCAAAATACGATAAAATTGAGGAAGCTTTCATTTGTAAATTTGGCTGACATTCACGAAACAGTAAGTGTGTTCTCTAACAGTCGATATGAATATACAAATAGTGAAACAATGCCGTCATTCTCTCACAACTTGCCCCATAAAATTTTTTACATGTTCCATTTTTGTTCGTTCAAAAGTAATCATGACCCAGTCTCACATCATGATATATCTGGCTGATCATCATTTTGAAGTTATTCAGGCAGGAATAACATAGTTTTACTATTTTGGTGTAGAAAACATTTTTTTTTTTTTTGATTTGGTACAAGATCAATGGAAAATTGGAAGGTGATAAGATCAACAGCTCACTCATTTACATATTCATATCAACTGTTCAAGAATTGTTTTAAAAAAAATTGGTGAATCTTTGAAATACCACACCTTACTTACTTTTACTCCGACCAAATTTCCATTCTTGCTCTTGTTATATTTTGCTCAATAGCCTCGGTATCAATTCACGAAAACAACATGTCTTTAACCTCCTCATTCGCGAAAATATTTGTATGCAAAAATAACAGCTTATACAGTAGGAAAGAAAACGGGAGATTGAGAAGAAAAGAGAGCAAAAGAGAAGATAGAATGGAGAAATGCGGAGCACATCACATATTACTACTCCATGCTATCATACAGTATCATTATTAAAGAACTGGATATCACACATCCTCACCACATCATCTTGAATCATAATTTACTACACTATCACAATTATGTGCTAGTATGCATCATTCATCCAATCAAATCATATTCAAACACACTTCACAGACCGTTTATCCAAATTCCAAGATCATGCGCATCACACCATATCATTAAGTCTGCACACAAAAATAAAAAATCCATATCATAAAAGACAAAACTATTCACAGATTACCCGATACAGAAGACTGTCTTCACAAGCTACCCTTTATGACTAACACTTTCTTGAATTGGGCGTCACATAAACACACATCAAGTTAAATCTAAGTTGCATTTGCCAATGACTTGAATGTGAAAATGACTGGAGTTTGTGGAAGAAGCACTTGTAGCTGAAAATCTCTAAAATGTGTCATTTTGACGTGAATGTGAAAATGATTCGAGTTTGTGGAAGTACATGTAGCATTTGTAGCTGAAAATCTCTAAAATTTGTCATTTTGATGTGAATGTTAAAACGACCCGAGTTTGTGGAAGTAGCATTTGTAGCTGAAAATCTCTAAAATTTGTCATTTTGACGTGAATGTGAAAATGATTCGAGTTTGTAGAAGCAATTGTAGAACCAAATCTTTAAAATTTGTCATTTTCACGTGAATGTGAAAATGACTGGAGTTTGTGGAAGTAGCATTTGTAGCTGAATATCTCTAAAATTTGTCATTTAGACACGAAGGTGAAAATGACTCGAGTTTGTGGAAGTAGCAATTGTAGAACCAAATCTCTCAAATTTGTCATTTTGACGTGAATGTGAAAATGACTGGAGTTTGTGGAAGTAGCATTTGTAGCTGAAAATCTCTAAAATGTGTCATTTTGACGTGAATGTGATAATGACTTGAGTTTGTGGAAGTAGCATTTGAAGCTAGAAATTCTCTAAAATTTGTCACAAAAGACATGGCTGCCAACACTCATCTGTCAACATCAAGGAGGTTCTAAGTAGTGATCAGGGATATAAAGTTGTAGCTGTGTGTTACATGGAGGGATGCCAACCTTGTAAAAAAAATGCAGTATTTTGAGGGATGAAAAGATGAATTTTTGGTGCAAAACCAGTATTTTATCTTTCCTGCAAGGGACATGTATTGGGATACATTGTACAATCATTTTGGGAACTGGTAGTTTCCATGAAACTGGCAGTATTTTTTTGACAAAAGAAAGAAAAAAAAAAAACCCTAGCACAAATTACTGCAAAAAAAAAAAAATAAAGGTTGGCATCTCTGCACGTGTATCTCAATGAGATAAAAAAAAGCTGCATATCAGAGAGCTTTTTTTATTCTAGGTGTTACAAAAAACATTTCCCACTTTTGATCCTTAATAGTTCAAAAACTATATATCAGATAACACTGACATTGATATGAACAATAGCTGAATAGTGTAGAGGGTTCAAATTTGACCACAACCTGGAACCTAACGAAACTGATTCTCGCTCTCATATTCAAATCACCTCCAAATAAATTGTACACTATTCAGCTACTACTCATATCAATGACAGTGTTATCCGATGTACAGTTTCCAAACTATTGAGGATCAAAAGTGGGAAATGTTTTTTGTAATACCTAGTATTTTGTTACATACACATAGCTCGACACTAACTTTTTTGTTTGGTGGCCCGATGGGGCCACCAAAATCCTAAATTTCAAATTTTTGGTGACCCGAGATAAAAATTTGGTGTTCCGAAAAAACAACAATAAAAAACATTAAAAGTCCTTTTTTTTTAAATGAGTCAAATATTTAAGATTTATGATAGTAAGAATTAGAAGTTGGACATATCTACTCATAAATAAACTTCAACAAACTTGCAACACTCACTCTCAGGCATTCATTCAGTCCTTTTCATCCATCCTTTGAACAAATTTAACTGCTAATTTCCGGCACAAAAAGTTATGAATTTATTGACATACTTTTCAAAAAATTTTGGTGGCCCGAGGCAGGCCACCAAACTTGCCCTTTTTTGAAATTTGGTGGCCCGACTTTCATTTTTGGTGGCCCCTGGCCACCGGGCCACCGTTAATGTTGAGCCCTGCAAACACATGAAGAGATATCTGAGTCTGTCTCTTGCAGACTCGGGGAGCATTGGCAGCTCTGAAGAGATCTATCTAATTCAAACCTCTGTAATAACAGAACACAAACACACAAAACAACATTTTTAACATCATCTAGTTGAAATGAATGACTTTATTTCTGCTCCATAACATAACATTGCAATAGTTCTTCACAAACTTGTTTTCTCAATCAAAATGGCTGTATATTTTCCATAGCACATCAAAAATCTGTGCTATGGAGGCAGTTTGTGTCAAGTAGTTCTTCACAGAAGCTAATTTCAGGAGCAGTTCACTTCAGTTTAGTTCTTCATACGGCACAATGTGCCTGGTTGATACCATCTGATGACTGTTACTGGTCACCTGGGGTGAACCACGAGGGGTCAGTGGGTGATTTCAAGTTCGGTGCTAGTGCTAGTACTAGTGCTATCTCAGCACTAGCACCGGCGATAAAACCGAACTTGAAATCACGTTGGTGTTGGGAGTTGACCTTAAAAATTATGGCGTATTTCCGGTTGCTAGTGCTGGGCTCGGTTTTGAATGTCGTCTGCTGAACCGAGCTCCGCCGTCTGTGTTAGCGATTTACGTGCTTTTTCCCTATTGACTAACACTAGCCCCTTGGGATTATCATTTTCTTCATTTCAAGTTCGGTGCTGGTGTTAGCGTTGCCTGTATTCACTTCCATATGAGACTGCTAATGCAATGGTCGCCCGCGTAAAGAACACGAACACTACAGACATGGCCATAGAAATCTGAGCCTGGGAGCGAAATAAAGATAATTGTGTTTTAAAGAAGGGGTGAAATTTGTGGCATTTTAATCAGTCTTCCTCGTTACGTGTCTAACACTAAGCAGTTTTGGCTATGTGTTTTTATATTTGACTCTAACTATGCGCCATCACTTTTTTTGTCGCGCAATTCCCGCGGAGCTCGCGGTGCTGTGATCCAACACCTAGTGCTGGTGATCAATAATTTTGATCGGTATCGCTTTGTTAATCTGAACGTCGGTGTTGGAGGTCAATTTAAGGCTGTTATTTGGGGGCTAGCACTAGCACTAGCACTAGCACCGAACTTGAAATCACTCAGTATCATTGTCTGGTGCAGAGTAAACATATGCAGACACAAGTATTTCACAGGTTGCACAAAGCTTCTGCTGCATCTCTTTATCAATAGGGTGGACTGGTGCTGTAGTGTGAGAAAAGTATCTGGCTCAGGACCATCCCAATGATGCTAAGTCTTGTCACTGTGAGCCATGACTAAGTCACTTTTAGTCCTTATCCTCCATCATCAGACCATCAAACATTCATGAGCAATTCCCCATTCCCAAATTACCTTTCTGATCCCTAAAAGATCTCTTGCTGGCTATTCCTTCCACAATATTGAAGATGGCCAAAGGAAAAAAGAAATAAAAAAAGACCATCGAACGATGCATGTCAAAGACAAGCTCCGGGTTAAGGATCCATGATTTCACAAGGACTTAAGACTCCATTTCTCACATTTTCTGTTCATCTACAAGTTCCAAAATTCTCCCTCCATTTTCAGGGATTGCTTGCTGAGGTCCATGTTGAAATGTCGCATTCGAAGTGCCTTTGGTGAATTCACATCGTTGCCTCACATCCAATCTCCACTTTTGACTACCGGTATGCATCCAACAACTTTGATTTCTTCTTCAACAGCTGGTACACGAAGACTGACAAGCTGCACTAAGCTGTCACCTATACACATGCAAAAATGAAGAAAAAATGAAAATAAAACAAAACATACATTGTCATATATTTGAGGCATGTTCAAGAAAAAATCCAAATGCTTTCAAGTGAATAGAATGTATATGAGGTGAATCATTTCATTCAATGTCTACACCTAAATTCAAATTTACAATGCATCTGCATTACATAAATAAAAAGAGCTCAGAAAATTAAAACAATCTATACACAAACAAGAGACCCGCGGGTCTAGCGCTCACCTGAGTATCGCAAGTTCACCTTTCACGCAGTCACTAATCTAAATTAAAATTTGACCAGGCATTCTCAAGTAGAAGATGAAAATGTACAATAAGGGCCCAATTTTTTAAAGATTCCTTAATTTGGGGGGATTGGGGCCCCCTGGGGCCCTCTGGATGGGGCATGGTGCCCATTTTGATAAATTGAGATCCTGACCCCCTAGGGATGCTACCTGCCAAGCTTGACAAAAATCCATCATGAGGTTTTCAGGAAGAAGATGAAAATGTACAATTCAGGCCCCCATTTGGACCCTTCCAATCACCCCCCCCCCCCCCTACCCAAGAGGGGCACCCCTGGATCTCCTATGAACAAACTTCAAACTACAGTCATTAATGTACTCACTCATAATATTATCTCAGCTCTATAACTTCTGATTCTAGAGAAGATTTATAAAGATTCCTTCATTTGGGGGGTTTGGGACCCCTGGGGGCCCCCTGGGTTGGGCATGGTGCCCATTTTAACAAATTGAGATCCTAACCCCCTAGGGATGCTATCTGCCAAGTTTGGTGAAAATGGGTCATGGGGTTTTCAAGAATAAGATAAAAATGTACAATTTAGGCCCCATTAGGACCCCTCCTCACCCCCTCCCCTGGGTCCCAAGGGGGGCACCCCTGATTCTGCCATGAACAAACTTGAAACTACAGTCATCAATGTACTAACTCATAGTATTAACTTAGCTCTATCACTTCTGGTTCTAGAGAAGAAGATTTTTGCGGATTCCTTAATTTTGGGGGGTTTGGGCCCCCTGGGGGCCCCCTAGGTGGGGCATGGTGCCCATTTTAACAAATTGAGTTCCTAACCCCCTAGGGATGCTACCTGCCAAGTTTGGTGAAAATGGGTCATGGGGTTTTCAAGAAGAAGATGAAAATGTAAAAAGTTTACGCACGACGGACGACGGACGACGCACGACGCACGCTGGACGCCGGACGAAGGGCGATCGCAATAGCTCACTTGAGCCTTTGGCTCAGGTGAGCTAATAAGCTAACAAACATAAATGACACTAGTTTCGATTTTGGAGCCAAATGCAAGTGTCACTTGAGAACCCATCAAAAGTTTATCCCAGTTGCGAGGGCGACACGACATTTGCTCCGGCCTTATTTTCTCCAAGGACTTACGGTTAGGGTTGTGATAGGGTTTTAGGGTTAGTTTGACATGAGGATTAGGATTAGGGTTAGGGTTATGTTTGTGGGTAGAATTTAGGAGCAATTGTTGCAGGAGAAAATGTCATGGAACCAGTTACGAGTAAAATAAATTGTACAGCTATGTGAACACAACAATTTATCTTCATTGTTACCTTCACTTGACACAGGAAAGTAGTGGGGAGGGGGTTTTAAGGAAAAGTCCACCCTGAAAACTAGTTTGTGTGAATAGAAGCCTGAACAGACAGAAAGATGACAGTGAAAGACTGAGTAAATTTTGATCAGAACTAAGAAATTCATGATCGTTTAAAGATAAGATCAATCAAGCACAAATTGGCAACTCATGATGTAGCATGTGAGCGCATCTTTCATTTGCCCTGTGCATACAATAAGCGCCATACAGTCTCTCTCTCTCTCTCTCTTGCTCTCATTGATGACATAATACATTTTTGGCATGCAGGGGTTGCATAGAAAAATACTTATACTGATTCAGCCATGGGTGCATATTCAATTGAAAATAACTTACTTGATGGAAACATGAAAATTTCTGATTTCATGGTACACAGCAAATGGGGATGAGATTTAATTTGAAATCACAGAATAGTTAATTTTGTGTTTGATTGGTCTCCACCCCAAAACATAACTTTCTCAATTTTCATCAGACTTTGCTCAAACTTTCACTGTCCTGTTCTTCTACATTTTGTGCTTCTTTTCACACAAACTAATTTTCGGGGGGGGGGGGGGGGGGGTAAGATTTTCCCTTTAAAAGAGCCCTCCTCCTTTCCAAAGTTACCTAGCAACCCCTCTGCCCTGGAGGGACCACAGTCTAAGAGAGTGGTCCACTGCTGTCTTTGACAATTCCTCGTCTCCGCTGCTGCTATCATCGCTGTCCCCATCCTCCAGACGGTCTGTCCACGGCCGTTGGAGTCTGCGCTGACCAGAAGCTGTGGCCATGACCGGCAGATAGGGGTGGAGACTGTGGGCAGATCAGAGAGCCAACACAAATCATTTCATCACGATTATCAGCAGCTTGTTACCTCTTATGAGACATTTTTTTTTTTTCACTGCTCAACTCTTTTGACAGTTGAAACACACTGGCCAAAAAACCCCTCGGCAGATTAAAGGTACTGTTTACTATTCGGAGTAGTGATTTAAAACAAATGTTTGAGTTATCACATTTGATGCATATGTGCTCGTCAGTTGTATCACAAAACATCCTACCATATAAAAGTTTCACAATAAAGCCTACAATAAAAGGAGACATTACTATTTTTCTTAATAAACTATAAATAGAGACGGTTTATTCGCGAAATTATTTTATTATAACTACTGTTCATATTTTGTATATTTAACAATACGGTACTTAACATTGATTATACTGATTAACATATTTACAACGGTTGTTTCTATCCCTAAAGGGAGTATCTCATTGAGCTGCGATTGTTTGCGAGCGTAGCGAATTCTAGGGAAATTCAGGGTTCGTTAACAGTTGCAATTCAATTCGTAAATAATTGCATTCATATTCGCAAAGTTTTCATCCTTGCAAACGGTTTTTCTTGTCGCAAAGAAATTTTGAACATGTTCAAAATTTCTCTGTGACAAGACAAGGCAAGTGCCAAATTGTGTCTCGCCCATTCGCGTACAAGGAATTAATATCTTTTATAACTCCAAGAAGTTAATTGACCTGCTTACAACCTTTGACCTAGTGGTGACCTTCAACACCCCAAGGGACATTTACCATCCAAGTTTGGTCACAAACGGACAAAGGGATCAAAAGTAATGAGCCATAATCGAAACGCGCCATAGAAACTTAACATTGGGCCCTAAAAATTTGATGACCCCTTTCTGTGACCTTTGACCTTGTGATGACCTTTAACTCCCCAAGGGACATCTACCGTCCAAGTTTGGTCACAAACGGACATAGGGATCAAAAGTTATGAGCCACAATCAAAGCGCACCCTAAAAACATAACATTGGGCCCTTAAAGTTTGTTGACCCCTGTCTGTGACCTTTGACCTTGTGACGACCTTCACCTCCCCAAGGGACATCTTCCATCTAAGTTTGGTCACAAACGGACAAAGGGATCAAAAGTTATGAGCCATAAACGAAATGCGCCCTAAAAACTTAACATTGGGCCCTAAAAGTTCGTTGACCCCTGTCTGTGACCTTTGACCTTGTGATTACCTTCAAATTCCCAAGAGACATCTACCATCACCCAAGTTTGATTGCCATCGTAGCAACATGTGCTGAGTTATGTGTGATAAGAGAGTCTTGCAAGTAAACTTTAACGTATGACCTCAAATGACCTTTGACCTTATCCTGTGACCTCCAACGGCGCCATAACATGAAGGTACCCCCAGTGCATCTATGACCCAAGTTAGGCTGTAATCCAAGCAACTTGTGTGAAGTTATTTGTCAAAAGAGAGTCTTGCAGGTAAACTTTAACATAGAAAAGAGAGTCTTCCACATACAGGGGAAACTCGGTATAACGAACACTGCTATAACGAGATATCGGTTATAACGAGGAAATTTTCCCGGTCCCAAATTTCCTTCCACACAAGTCTATGTAAAATGCTACTCTTATAGCGAGATCGGCTATAACGAAATAACTGCTATAACGAGATAAATTTTGTGACTTCCAAACAAAGAAAAACATAGTCAATCAAACCTGCTATAGCGAGGTAAAGCAAAATGCCTTCGGTAAAGCTTTACTTCGCCTGTGCTATATCTTCCGAGATTGTAAAGCTTGATGCGCCAAAAACTGTCTTGTACACACATAATCATTTTCTTCAGTGCACTCCAGATAGCACTGCATGTTGTACGTGTAAGTGTGTGTTTGCGCGCACACTGACACATGCAGAAAATGTGGTGGGACGGCCATAGTATACATGACATCATCATGACGTTTAGCGGGTGTAAGCCAATCTGATGCTGTGATTGGCCTTCGACGTAGGGAATTCCCCATCTTTACACACACGCAGTCATAATGTACACACAGCATGTGTCACATACACACACAGCATTGTGCAGACCATATTCAAGCTTTCCACACAACACACACCTATACGATACCCACATACCAATCCACAGACGATCTTGATACAATCGCAAGCTATATTATAAATTTACAAATTCAGACATCTACAATTAATAAGAAACGCATTCTTGATATTGGATTTCCTTGGCGAAAAACATCTTCTTACCCATCAAGGTGAGTAATTCCCTCACGCACAATATCAAGTTATCAGTATTGATTGAAATATGATGGGTAGTCCCACATGTGCAAATTAATGTCTTTATGTTATGCCTTCTTTTATGCCTACTGATATAACGAGATATCGGCTATAACGAGGAAAATGACTCGGTCCCGACCATCTCGTTATATCGAGTTTCCACTGTACTCTTGAATATATGACCTTAAATGACCTTTGACATCATCACATGACCTCTGACAACACCATAACATGAAGATACCCCTAGTGCTTCTATCACCCAAGTGTGGCTGCCATTGCTGTAACAGTTGCCAAGTTATGCATCATAAGAGAGTCTTGCAGGTAAACTTTAACATTTGTGACGGACGACGGACGGACGACGGACGGACGACGGACGGACGACAAAAAAACCGTTTACGACAATGAAAACTTTGCGAATGTGATTGCAATTGTTTACGAATTTGACTGCAACTGTTAATGAACCCTGGCAAAACCTAGAATTCCTTAGAATTCGCTACGTTCACAAACATTTGGCATTCAGTGAGATACCCCCTTAACTCAGGTTTTAGAACCATTTTGAAGCACTAAAGCTGGGTTTTTGTTTCATCTGCAAATGGTAAATCATGCGTTTAAGTCAAATCTATGGTTCCAATTTAGTACATGGACTAAAGTTAGTGTGAAACAGGTGTACCTTTTACATGCGAGTATCAACGCATGGCTAATATTTGATGTTTGTTGGCATACGTGATCTGTTATGCACATTTGCGCAGAAGAAATTTGCATAAACCATGGACTAAATTCAAACTATCTTTGTGAATTCAGGCAAATGGGGTATACTACCATGGAAAATAAATCCAACAGTTTGGTATGTTCTAAAGTGATGGGTTGAGCTGATCCCTAATTGTGACCGTGCACCACAAAACGAACAAAAAGTCGCACCCCTTGATTTTAAGTGAGGACTCAAATAAGGTGAAACGGGTCAACCAAGTCATTATCAAATTTTTCTTATTTTCTGAATGAGCTACCCTTCTTCTACATTTTTCTTAAGTTTGGGATCATAAAATGAATGGGAAAGTGCATTTTCAACAGTTTTTCTACAACCCTTTTTTGTAAAGTAGTGAGATCAGGTATGTCTTACAGGCCCCTTTTCATTTCTTGAAAATCCATTGCACACTCTTCAATTTCAAGTGTGATAACTTTTGAAGAAATAATGCTACTGCTTTGAAAGTTGGCATTAATCATGGGCAGAATGTGGTAATAGAGCATGCTTAATTTCAACTTAATCTGATAATCTCTTCATTGTTGTTACTCCAGTGGTTTACGTCCTGTTTTTTGTCCCATTCATCGCACAGCTAGCACGGTTTGGTAAAGATTAAGCGCTTGAATAGACAGATAGACCCTGTACTTCAGAGCCTCTTTTCTCGGTTCACACTTTTCCAGAGTGTGTGCTTTCTTTCCAATATTTAGATAGGTTAGGAGAGTCCATTTCAATTGAGCCATACATCATTGTAAAGCTTAGAGTCTGCTCTTTCAGAATCTGCCCTTAACTAAAAATCCATGTCTGGCGACTTCTTGTTGGTTTTGTGATGCAGGGTCACAATTACACTGTGCTCATGATGTGTAATGTAACTGTGTATGCAGAATAGGAACACTTACAGAATCAAGCATGTGATGTTCTTAATAAATTATACCACATTAAAGCTATGGTCACATCCCCCAAAATCAGCCTGCTCAGTAAAGTTTCTACCAATCTCTTTCAGGCATAGACCCGGCAACTGTTTTTTTGGACATCACTTGATGGCCGCTGAAGTTTTAACAATGAATTAAAATTTCTGCAGCGACCACCCAGTGTTTGTATGCGTATGTATTTTAATCATTACCTTTATTAAGTTAAAGGGGGAGGGGCAAAGATGTTCCCCTTCCAACCAGTCTAACTCACCTTACTCCATTCACACAGTCCTGATGAGCCTTGAACTTCATGGCAGGAAGGAGCAAGGGATCAGAGCCCACATCCATGGAAGTTATGGGGGTCTGAGTTGTGTCCCACACTGTCACCGTCCCGTTCTGATTCCCGGAGACTAAATACCGACCCTCGCTGCTCACGGAGGAATCACAGAGATTGTTGTCATTATTGGATGAAGTAGCATCATAAGACATTCATTGCTTTCATCGTATGACACAGTTAAATACTATTAACTATGAATTCTGGCAAAGGGGATGAATGGTATTCTTACGACAATCACTGCTCTACGCACTACTACCACTATGATATTGCATGCTCTTACTTATAGAGGAAGAGTGAGGGTTAGATACATGTTTCGGGGGGAGTTGCCCTTCAAAGTTGTCATGAGAGTTGTTGTCTTTATTTCGTCAGGCCAAAACATGTTTACTAACCCATCCAGGTCAAAGTAGATGCGCTGATGTGTGCTCACTTCCCTGAGGGCGCTAAACAACACTTGCCCCGTATTCCGGACATCCCAGCAGAGAATCTCGTTGTCCTGAAGATAAATGTGTAACAGGAAAAACAGAAGGAAACTTCAATCATTTCTTAATTTCTTTCCCTTAAGACTGACAAAATACAATCTAAGATTTTCCAACTAATAAAGTTACTTCATCAAATTCTAATGCATTGTTTTCCACCATGAAGGAAAATAAGAACAGCGGGGAAGATAATTTATGCCCTACGTTGAATACATGTACTTAAAACAAACAAAGCTGTCAATGTAGACAAATTCACCAAATTTTCCCATACCGTATCTTAACAGAGAGAGAGAGAGAAAAAAAAAAATGAATTACAAAGACAGTAACAGCCCTTAGTACTCAAAAAACATTGGCTTCTAATCTGTTACAAGCTCACATAAATAGCTATGAAAGAACCAAAGGAACAGTTTCAAATTCCTCTTCTCAATATACTGGTTTCATGACCAGTCTTCAACTGCTGACTGAAATTTCTTGTAATTTGCGGAGTATTCCTTGGGAGAAGTGTTTCCTTTGTCTCTTGTTGATTAGTTGTGGCCCAAGATGACAGTCAGATCATGTTGGCCGCCCACAGCACTAACTTGACCTTTACCCTTTTTGTGCCAGGGACTTTGGACAGCGTGTACCATGCCAGAGACTCCAACTCTCCCGCTTTCGACGGGAGATCTCCCGCCGAAAGCCCATTTTTGCAGAATCTCCCGTTCTCCCACTTGAAATGACTTCTTACTTAATTTCATTGTATGTTGAAAAATAAGCCTTAGATAACACAAGAGAGCATCTAGAACCTTAGACCACAAGGAACTTTGTGCTCATGATAGACGCACATCAAGTTGGAGTCTCTTGTTTGCTAGGGGTTTCAGGCGGGAGAATCTCCCGATCAGAAGGTGCTTAGGGTTGGAGTCTCTGCTATGCTATGGGGTTTTCTGTGTCAATCAGCACTCAAGGCACATAGAGGATTAATGTGGTTTTTCATAGGCAACCCACTTGGGTGTAACAACTTGGTCGTCCAATGCAAAGCCATTGTGACACTAAAAAGGATTAAGAAGATCATGCAATCACTACCCTCTGTTAAATAGTCAATCTGTGCCATTCCATGATGAAGGCTGGCCAATGGCTGTTAAAAAACAACATTTTACTGGGTCTCTGGCGGAGTACAAAATGCACTGTCACACTACATGAAACTACACCTAGTAAACTTCCCGATAACCTCCAGAAGTTTGAGTATATGGCCAACTACTGACAAACCCAGGCATAGTCAGAGTGACGCAAAACTACTCATAGTTTCGGTCTGTAACACACACGTGCTAACACGGCCAAAATCCATCCACCCTCCTTAATATAATAAAGAACGGAAACACATTCATCATGCAAAACAATGCACAATGTGCTTAAACAACATGAAATGGATCTAATCAAGTTTCGTCCGTGCCTGGTCAGACTACACAGAAGTACACCTTGTTTTTCGCAAGAAGTGAGAAACTTCCCACGTGCATGCAGGAAGTTTTGCTGGTAACTTCTTGGGGAGTTTGAGGTCACACTACCCAAGCTGCGCGAAGAAAAATAACCAGGTAATGAATTATGTGTAGTTCGTGTAGTGTGATAGCACCCATAGTCACCTTTCTCCCACCGCTGTACAGTTTGGTCCGGTCTGGAGAGAACTGCAGGTGGGTCACACCGCCAGAGTGCCCCTCCAGCAGACACATCAGCTTGCTGTTATCAGCCGAGTACAAACCAACTGCGAAGAAAAGGGATCATTCTAAGTACACAACCTTAACAACAATGTTGATAACATCAATACTGTAATACTGATAATATCTTAATTGTAGTGGCAGTAGTAATAGGACTAATAGTTGTAGCAGTGGTAGTATTGATGACAATGTTGATGCTGCTATGACTACTACTACTACTACTACCACTACTACTACTATTACTACCACCACCACCACCACCACCACTACTACTACTATACCTACCAAGGCACATCTCCATGTCCTACCAGTACATAAGTTATTGTTTTCATTTCCCTACATTTTCCCCAATGGTTTTTCCTGTAACAAATATCCATTGTTCAGCCATCTTCATTACGAATGTTATACAAGTCATAAACAGTAATTCACCCTCTGTGATAAATGTGAACGAACCCAGAGCCCGACACTACCAACATCACTACCTCCACCATTACCACTATTACTGCTACCACTATTACACCACCACTATCACCACTACAACTACTATCACAACCACTACCACTCTAAATGCTACTGCTATCACTACTTCTAATACTATTACAACTATTACTACTACTACTACTACTGGCAATTGTAGTAACATAGATAGTTATGATAAAACATACAAAAGAAAACTTCCAGGTAGCACCACGAGACGGTTGTCATGACAACCAGATGGAGGTGATGTTTACCCACTGACCTGACTTGGAGTAGGAGCCAGCAGCAAAGATATTGAGTTCTGGAGCCATTGCAAAGCAGGAGATGATACCAAACTGACCAGCAGCACCTTTTCCTGATGAAAAGACCAAGAGATTACGATTAATGAAAACCTCATTTGCCTTGCAACCCTCACATTTGTTGTCAGTGTTCCTTAGTTTAAAGGTGCATAGTCCCGGTAGTGTAGAGGGCGCTGTTGATGATACTGCCGATCACCATTAGCATTGATACGAAGGTTACCGAAGTTGAGCTGTCATCAAGAGTAAAGTGCGTAGGTGTTGCTAAGTAACATTGCCTTCGTTGCGCAGTCTGTAGTAATGCCAGGGTGCGTGCATATGTGCTTCTTGTTATGACATCACAAAAGAAGTTTGCTGAAGCTGTCATCCCCCTCAGCCGAATCATGAGCTGAACTGTGATCGGACCACTGACTACAGTGATTCGGACTTCTTCGGACTCGGGGAAGTGGGCCACAGCGTAAGCACTAAATAAGAGTCGATAGCGTAGGTCTCTATAGGAAACTTGCACCGTGCGTCCGCGTACGCATTTGACTAAACCACCGCGACCATGCACCTTTAAGGTAATTGGTACCACAAGAAGCATGGATGACATTTTACCTGAAGTTACCATTTTTTTTTCTGTCTGAGAGATTTGATCACACTTTCAATGTTTTCAGTAACAACCAATGCTATCTTTGAGGTATCACACTTTCTTTGGGATGTAATGGTATGTGTCTTTGGTTTTCCTTTTTGCAATTATCATGATAGTGAGAAAACCCCAAAGCACAAAACTTACCAATTTGATTAAAGGTCTACAGTTAACTGCCATTCGTGAAAATACCTGTACGGAAAAACATCAGTGTACACAGCAGAGGAAACATACCCTTTGTGGGAATCACCTCACAGTCCCGGCCTGGTCTATCAGTATGGAAGATCCTGATTTGCTTGTTGAAGCCACAGAAGAGACGTTTGCCATTGCGAGAGAAACATAGCGAATGTGGAGTCGACAGCTCATCCTAATAAAAAAAAAAATACAACCAAGAAACAGAGAGAAATAATGGCATCTGCAAAAGGCCAACCTGGTAAATATACAGCTTTCAAATTTTTCATGAAATTCTTTTTATTATTTATGTCAATGTAGGGCAATTTGTCAATCAGTTGCAAATATATAGCCTATCAAAGAAATGTCACTAAATTGAGAGAATTACCATAAGCATTAATTGTGGCAATATAGTTGTAATACATTTAATGGCTACGGATTTATACACATGATTCTCCTCCTAAAAGTCATGCTCTTGAGAGTCGGATACAGCAATGCATGGATTAGTTGGGTTTAGCATGTTGGGAATGGCTGAACAAGTAAACTAGGCATGTGCAGTTCTTCCAGAAACTTCACTATATTTTCATCAGTGCTTTCATCACAAACTTTTCCGAGTAGTTAGGACAAACAGTGTTTTACACCTCAAGTTTCACAGCATAACTTTTTGTAATGGGAATGCTCCTATTGAGGTATGGTACTGGTATTCAGTTATTGATTCTGGTTAATATAAATCCCACTTGCCACACTGTTGATGGGTTTGTATGTACCCCTCAGGCTTCCACTGAAGGCATCCCAGAGATGGACTGGGTGATCCCTACAAGAGCTCACCAAACTGTTGAAGAAAATATGCACAGTAGAACTTGACCTTAACTTTCAAACATTGACTCTAGTCCAAATGATCACAAGCTTGTCTACAGGCATCACTTTTTCGTACTCTATTCCAGTGATAACATTTAGTGCTGTTCAAATTATGATCATGACAAATTTGTAAAACTATATTAACAACACCTTGATGTTTAACCTTCACAATATTTCTCCTAAATCTATTACTCGAAACTGTTGTGTCATTTAAATTCACTTGCAGTCCTTCTCAAAATATATAAATTAAAAAAAAAAAAAAAATTTGATCTTGACATTTTAATTTATCCGCAATCAAACAGAAAATTAATCTAATATCATCAAACTCTGACCAAATGTTATTTTGCATTCACTGAATCACTCCTTTAAGAGTGAATTTCTAGCCTTTGTCTTGACCCTTCACATTAGGACTTGTGATCTAGTAACCTATGATCTCGTGACTCCAAATGAAGTAAATCAATTCTGAATATTTGTAAATATGGTATATAAATACTTAGTTTCAGTGGGATATTTTACTGTATACACCGAATATTTTGCAAGGTTTTTATTTTCACAAATTTCGCGAGTCAGGTGCTATACGTGAAATTAAAGACACATGAAAATACCGACTCTGATCTTGATGTGAATGTGACATACGCGTGTACACTTCTCTGTTCAGTACAAGACTCCACGATCGCGAATTTAACTACTCGCAAAATCGTCAGGAATTCCCGACTCGCGAAAATTTAGACTTGCGAAATATATAGCGTATACAGTAAGTTGTTCCAAAGTCATTACACGACAAACATACACGAGAAAGTTCCAGTGGTGTCAAGCAGTTCATTATACCAAGGTTTCCCCTTTTGTCAACACCAATGTTAGACTGACTCTTTATTATACACTCTTCTTTTCTTTTTGTTTGTTGCTTACCAGCATGTTTCAGGGTAGTATGAGTTCATCTGTGGATACCAGGCATAGTCGTAGATCAGTTCCCCCTCAGTAATCTGCAGCACAGACCGGATGTCCTCCTGTGGGCCACCCCCTTCATCCTTTCCTAGAGTGCCGCCGCAGAGTTCGGGCGGTAGGTTGAAGACGCGGAGGGTGTGGTCGTCACTGTTAGTCATGATGCACAGGCCGTCTGGAGACCTTGACACACAGAAAAATGTAACATCCCTGCTATTACCATGGTAACAGTCTTTATCTTCTGTACCCACTTCAAGTATCCACTATACTACTACAACAATATTTCATAAACCATGTCGCATTTATGTTGCGAATATCTACGACAGGAAAAGGAAAGGGTGCATATGAGGAGTTTTATCGCAAAACGAGCTAAGTCCATTCTTGTTAAGTTGAGATATTTGTGATCAAAGCTGCTAAAAAAGACAAAGAAAATAATAAGAACATACAGGATAATTTTAATTGTAACTTCTAAAATATTCCTTGTTATGTTACAAGTAAGGTATTAATGGAAAGGTTTAATTTTGCTATATTGATAATGGACTTACTTTGAAATGTTTATAAATGGCGCTTAGACCATTTTGCCATAAAACTCTTCATATAGTGATGGCAAGTATACTAATATCAAAGCATAATTGTCAAAAAGTTGAAATCCATTTGATTATGACAAATTTATATGCTTTTTATCAAATTGAGCATAACTTGTCATACAGCTGTTACAATACAAGTTTTAAATCTTTAAACTCAATTTGATGGATGTTGGGAGAACTTGAAAATGCCCTGTCCTACAATTGTACCTTCACAGGGTAGGAGTAAATATTCATCTGGGAGTGGGAGCAAATATATAATTTTTCAAATCATTCAAAGTCATTTACAGATAAATGAAACAAGAGCAAATAAAAGATGCATGCATCGTTTTCTGATGAAGGCTCATGGCACTGCATATTCACCATTTGCATCCCTTAAGAAAGTTACAGCTCGTATGCATGTACTCTGCTGATGCCTTCGCGATCTGCACGGGTTCTTGGCTGAAGTCACATCTTGGCACAGAGCTGCAGTGGAACACCAAATGGACAAGTACAGTCAAACCTGCCACAGTGACCGACTGTCTATAGTGGCCACCTGCCAAATACAACCACTTAAAACAATTCTCTTTTTGAGAAGAAAAAAAGCATGTTAAAGAACCTGTCTATAGCAGCCGCCTGTCTACAACAGTCATTTTTTCCATCTCCCTTAGACTGGGTGGCTGCTGCTAGAGACAGGTTTGACTGTATAAAACACTGTTCCCCTCCCATTGACCCATGTGCGAAAACTTCAGATTCAAAAGAAACAATATGTCACTTTACACAGCAACCACACTCTAAAATATTTTACACATACACACACACACACACACAATAAAGCACATGCAGTTGTAGTTCATAGGTGCCAAAATTTGACAATCAGCGCAGATCTGTCTTCCAATCACGAGGCACTACATCATATTTCCATGTCAGTGGATCTACATCTTTGTTGAGGACATGGTTTCTTAATGGACAGTATTATGTATTGCTGTTAACACAATGAAATTACTGATGACTCATTTGACAATGGCTTTTACAAGGATGTGTGCATAGTGTAACATTAAATCTCATTGAAAGAACACTGTTTATCTGTAATGTAAGATATACTGTCTAGCCTAGTAAAACCCAATAAGCCTATCAAAGCACGCTGTACCGGTATACAAAATATTGCATTTTATAAGCATAGTTCACTGTATGTACACTTGTACATTGCTGTCTGAGAAATCTGAAATCCTGGCAGCTTGGCAAAATGAGTTCGTTGAGCAATTAGATTAGAGCGCTTAGAGACATTTTATGTAATAACGCGCTATATAAATGTTGTGAATTATTATTATTATTATTAAAATTCAACCAAGCTCGTCATAATCAAATTCATGCAATATGCAGGGATTGACTTAGGTGGTGGCCCGGGGCCAGTATAGATTGATGTCATGCTAATCAAATTAAAATAATAATAATAATAATCTTTTGGTGGCCAGATCGGGCAACTACGATTCAACATAGATTACTTTGTTTCCTTTTATTTAGAGTCACTACACTTCTTTTTTGGGTCACCAACATTTCAAATGTAATGATTTTAGTGGTCTGAATGGGCCACCACAGCAAAAAGTTAGCGTCGAGCCCTGCAGTATGTACATATATTCCACATTTATAATATGCTGCCTTACCTTATGTCCATTGCTGCAGTATCTGGATCACCCCCACTCTCCTGCATTTTACCCCCATCATCATCACAGATCTCCCTCTCTGTTGCCACGGTAATGCCACCAGCCACACCCTCACCATCACCACCCCCTTTCCTGGGCATTGTAGAGGAGTCATTTGACGTTTGGGCAGTCTCTTGACCACTGGCTGTTTGCATCGCATCACACGCTTGCCCACATCTGCTAGACAGGCCCTCTGAGGATATACTGACCACGGCACTCTGGTCAGCCTGGGCGTCGGCCGTGCTCGAAGCCACAGTTTGACCGATGGTGTCACTGGGCTTTCCTGTTTCTTCGCCAGACCTTTCCATGCCTCTCTCGCAACATGCACCTTTTATGTTACTTCCCAACAAATACTCTGTTCAGCTCTCTTTGACTAAACCTTCTATGGGCTAGCTAGTCCACAAATGTGTACAACATCTTACATGAAGCACGGACCTTCTCCATCAACACATTGTGCAAAAGTTTTTATTTTTGGTTTACATTTGGCAACATTCTTGACTTGTCATTAATTGTCAATTACCCACATGGTACCTCTTCATGAATGCTTAATCTCTAAATACTAATCATGAGGGTTTTGAAAAAGCACTACTGGTACAGCAAATATGACATCACTGTGAACTGAATTGTCCAGAGCAGAAAACGTCATGAAGCAGAATTCAGCTGACTACAATCTATAGTCATGCTGATAATTAGCAGGCAACCCAGATGGTGAACCAATAATAAATCCTTTGATAACAAATACAAGTAGGTCTGTTGGTTGTCTTTTAACAAGTAGATGCTAATGCCCATGCGATTTCTCTCATATTGGTTGGGGTGCTTTTGAATGTTGAGCAGTACATGGCAGAAGCAGTCTGTATTGGATAGAAAAGAGAGAACACAATAAAATTGAAAACCTAGGTGCACATAATGATCATACACACAAAGTTTGGATTTACCCTGAACAAAACAAAATTCTGCAGGACTATAGCTTACAACTTTTACGCTGAAGCTACGGTTCCTTTGAGATTTGTCTCCCGAGGATGTGTAGATCACAGATCATAAATGACAGGGGCAGATTCAGGAATTCTGTAAAGGGGGGGGGGGGGGGGGGGGGGGCAACAAATATTTCTGGTGCCACTTCCAGGTTTCATTTCATTTTTTTCCTTTTAATTTCTTTTGTTTTTAACCAATTATAAATGGGGGGGGGGGTGCACCAGTTGCACCCCCTCTGGATCCACCACTGAATGTGAAACTTGAAGTTGAATCATGAGAATGATAAACTCCTCAGGGGTTATGATACTTGACTGGTGAGTTTCCCTTGGGTGTTGTGACTTGTGAGACGGATCGGAGGCACCTGTTCCCTCATCCTCTCTGACGATGCAATGAAGTCCTCCAGATCCAGGCCATGCGCCAGGGAGCGTCCATCTTCTCTAATTCAATTGCTTCTATGCGCCCCTTCCGACTCTTAAGAGCTGTAACCATCATGCCACGCATCAACCAGTGATCAACAGGTGATCAAGGAGGTCCGAGGCTGAGCTGATAGTACTCTACTGAAATGGACACTGACCCCGCCCCGTTAGATACCTCCTACCTTGGCTTTATGAATAAATAAATAAATTTTAGTTTTACAAGACAACACGATCGTTAATCTGTTCTTAGTCATAGACACAGAAAAAAAAGTAAATCGCACCCCCGCAAGACTTACGTTACCTGTACGTTACTGCCAGTGCCAGAGCAGAGTAAACATAACTGCATGCATATGATATGCAATAATAGATTCAATGTAACTTGCTTGCTAACGTGTCGTTAGACCAAGAGTCTGATGGAGACCTTCCGAGGCGAGGCTGGCCGATGTAGTGATATCTGGGTGTCTAATTTCTTAATTTGTACGAATTTTACAGCAGACTGGCAGTGGGGTTTCGGTGGTGTTCACATCATTTCCAAGTGATGCCTTCTTGCGCCGTAGTACGTATATGGTGGCAAGCGTTGTGGACCACACGAAACCTACCTGTAACAACGGCTTCACCGATGCTGCACACACATCATGCCACCGTACAAAACAGTACACTGGTCACATCACAACTTGCTGGTGTTGGGACCACTGTACCCAGTGTTGACAGCCCCAGCGACTGATTTTTTTTTTCCCGCACGCGCGCCACATGTGTGCTAGCCTGCACTCAAAGCGTTCTGAGTTTCCTGTGAACGAGCGCGACATTCGCGCGATGGGATTTTCCCACTGCGACAGCAAGTCACTTGAACAGGTGTAGCCAATAGCACCTTGGTTTAGGCAATGCACACGACACCAGCTGACAACATATATTATGTCACTCACGAGCTAACAACTATCAAGATGTACAATCTCATCTCTGTTTTTTCGCCCCCCTTTTTAAAACGAAAATAACATTAACAGATATCGCAGCGACATTTGGTTTTCTAAATTGAATAATCATATCTCTTTTCTCAATGGCATTTGGTTTTCCCCACCACATAATTAATCTGCCTCCACAAAAACAAAACAACCGCGGAAGCTGTGATATAAAGAAAAGGGACACACTCCAATAGAAGTACTGATCATATTTGAAATACATGGATCGATCTGTGGTCTTTACCAAAAATGGTGACAAAAAAACTTAGTGGTGTCATGTCATGATGCTGAAAATCTGTGAACTTTATACACTACAAGAGCTGTAATGTTTTCAATATAGGCCCTAGGCATATCTAGTATAGGTCAAGGGCTAATTTGACAACACAAATATACAAACACACACACACAAATTCACTCACATACACACAAAACACACACACACACACACACACACACAGGCATAACTTCTTGCCATTGTAGGCATAGAAAAAAAAAGCAAAAAAATATGATAAAATGACTAAAAACAAAACAAAACAAAACAAAACAAAGATTTCTATTCACAGGAGTATGAAGAAAGCACAGAGAATTGATCATTCCATACCAATAACTGTGATAAGATTTTAAGTTTGGAAAGCCATAGATGAAACAAACGGAGATCTTTGCAAACAAACAAATTCATAAATACAGTAAAATGACAGAATATGCCCTAACAACGAACGAGCCATTCCCCACTGAATTTTGCATCACACACCCCAATTCATTACTTTTTTAAAACGAAAGTAATAAAAAAAAAATAGAGGGGGACGCGCACCCCCCCTTAATTTTGTAAAGGCGCCAACCTTTTCAGAATTCCTGGTTCCCCCTGTATACGATAAACATTTCTTTCTTGCGCGTGATATAGAAAAGTTTGTTTGTTTTGATCTACAGGATGAATCCAACCTCAAACCTTCTCATCACTATTCACATCCCTTATCCACAGATCAAAAACAATAACACAATGCGAAGATATACTGTGTAATCACAAACAATGTACTATGATAAAATGCATTTAATTAAATGCCGCTTTTGTAGACAGAAATACATCTAAGATTAATTCTTCATTCTGATAGGATCCACTTGATGTACATGCAAGAAGTAAAGCATTGTCTCAAATTATAGCACGTTTGTCATTAGCAAGCTTTAGACCTGTGGCACAAACATTAAAATGACAGTTGCATCGACAGTTGCCTGTATATTTTGTTCATAATAATATCAATGGCATCATAGAATTTGAGTGGACACTAAAATGACCCAGAACTATCAAGAAAAGTCTGACAGCACAAGATCGATTTTGATAAGTAGGTTCCCCCCCCTTTGTTTATGCTTGCGTTGTAGATCTAAAGCTCGCTGTTAATCAGTTGACACGTTCCATTGTTCCACCATTTTCATACGTTTTTTTTTTTCCAAATAATCTCAAGCATTCTCAGTCTGCTTTGAAAACAAATAGGAAAAAATATTTACAGCAAAAGGAATACACATAAAATTGCACCAATAGTGATGTTTTATCCTTATAACAAGTTAACAAAAAATAGAACAACACAGCACATAGGACTTAATATAAGATAAGTATGCTTACTTTAACCAATCTATCACAAACATTTGAAGGACTAATTGATTTCAACTTTGAATGCATGCATGGAGAAAACAAAAACATACTGATAAACTTATGAAAAAACTAGAAATGTCCCTATTGGGACTGGTATGCCTCCACCTTAATGCATGGTTCTCCTAATAAGTCTATACTACAATGTCTTGACAATGTGTGATGAGTTTCACATAATTGGCAAAATATTTAAGTGACAGGTTTGTCACAAATGTGTTGAATGTTCACTTTCCTTGAACTAGGTTTAATTGGATGGATGGCTATACTGCCTAAGAGCGGAGATATTTGGGGATTTGAGGATTTTTACCTCACTTTTGACTCTTTCTTTTTATAAGTCTATGCATTGATCAACTTTCAAGGTATGAAGAAATAGTGTAATTCACTATCAAATATTAAATTTTTTGCATTTTAACTTGGCCTTTGATCCTGGACCTTTGACCCTAAAATTCCCAAGAGAATCACTGTCAGGTAGAACATGCATCTGTATAGATATGTACTAAGTTTCATGATACCTTGAGTCACTTTCGAGATATGGACAAAGAAATGAAATTTAGCACTTTCACTTGAACTTTGGGCAAGAAACTTCCCAGAGAATCTCTATTGGGTTACACATGTATATATCAAGTTTCAAGAAAAATCTGGCAAGTATTGCATTTAAACATGAGATAAAAAGTGAAATTATGAGTTGACCTTGACCTTTCACCCATGACCCCACATTCCCTAGATAATCACTGCTAGTCAGTACATGCATATGTACTAAGTTCCATGAAGATAGCTTGAACCATTTCCAAGATACGGAGAAAAAGTGAATTCTTAACATTTTCACTTGACCTTTGACCTCGTGACTCGAAACTCTCTCTGGAAGTCTTTATTTGGTATCACATGTATACACTGAGTTTCAAGGAAAAACCTCCAGGCATTGCATAGATATGGAGGAAATAGTGAAATTTTGAGCATTTGACCTTGACCTTTTGACCTTTAACCTTGCGCATCCCGGTATCCCGGTATAGCTTCCTTGGAGCTGCGAAAGGGATTACTGCAACAAGTAACAAGTAGCATGTGTGCCCAAAAGTTGATAGGCACAACTTCATTCACTGGTGCGTATACATACCAATAATGTCATTTAAGTCTCATTAGGATTCCTTAAATGGTTTTTAAGTTACGCTGTCCACAAAATTCCTTACGGACGAACGGACGGACCGATGGAAGGACGGACAACCCGAAAACATAATGCCTCCAGCGACACTTCGTGGTGGAGGCATAAAAAAATCCATACCTTCCATGATGTAATTCTAAACAACATATATGTGGTCACATGAAGAATATTGCTCAGTATGTGCATAACAATTCACTCAACAAGGACAACATTGAAAAAAAAACCCACAAACAATAATATGTATTCTGAAATTAAATTATGAAGCAACAGAACAGATGATTGTATGGTTCACAAGAAAAAAAAAATACGGCAACAAAATAAACTCAAACACACTGTATAACAAGAATCTTGGCTTTAAATGAGTTTAAATTTTGTATTTGCAACAGGTTATGCAAGAACAAATTGTTTGCCTGCATACAGAAATAATCTCATAAACACAAATACATCTGCTCACATCACTTTTCTGTATCTGCGTACATGTACATTGTAATGTTGCGCACAGAGTACTCACGATTGTGTTAATGTGTAAAATAGAAAGTACAATTGCATGCTGCAATCATATGACTAGAGTTTGTACAAGAGCGCTGTGGCACTATGATACTAACCAATGAGCTCTGCATACTATTTTTTTTTGTCAACTCTTTAAATCATTTTAAGCTCAAATTTGAGCAGTTAATTGAAGTCTAATATTCTGTTCGCACATCAAGAGGCAATGCAGGGGCCGCGGAACGTTCATTCTTTTTTTTTGGGGGGGGGGGGGAGACTATGGGATGGGGTTCAAGATCAATGGTTCCCCCCCCCCCTTAAACAGGAATCTAAGGATGGAACCATTGGAAATTAAGTGGAGTTGTGTTCCCCCTTTCTTTTGCAAGCCAAAACCTGGGCAGCACCCTCCCCCCTGCCTCCCCGTTCCATGGCCCCTGTTATGTACAGACTTTACAATTTGCCTGAAATCTCATTGAATTCTCACATCCAAATCCATCATTATGCCATTTTTGACAAACTGTGACAAAGAAAAGTGAACAAAAAAAACCTGACTTCGACCTATTCTCCTTTCTTGGATTCTGCTTCCACATCTGTACAGTGGCTTCCTTTTGTCCTACTCTCATTGTACTGATTGTGCAGAGCACCAAATCAGAGCACGTAACACACCCTTACCCCACCCCTTCCTCATGTAGCCAGCGGAAGTGAAACCCCTCAACTTGGTGAAATAATAGTGCATTGTACATAAATTATATGTGTATATATACAATTATACATTCAATATTGCATCACTGTGATACTAGCATTGTGCATGTGTATGACTTATTAGGAAGTGCACGATACATTAATCACAGCAGGGTACATGCGATGGATATAATAGATCAACCATTTGGTCATCAAGTCTCACTAAAAATGCTCTAATTGATTTTGCATGGGTGTACAAACTATCACTCGGGCCTGATTCAAAGAAACGTGATCTACAAGTACACTGTCATTGTAACTCATGTGAGTCATGTTAGTCTACAATGCTCATATTGCAAATCCAAGATATCCAATCCAATACTGATTTACACTCACTAGCATTACACTTGTCATAATGGAAACACTCTTTACTGCAGACACTGGATTTAGATGCATAACTTGTATAAATCTTCACACATGCACTAGGAGTGGGGTAAAACATATGATAAAATGATGGAGCAGATCCAGATGATTGGTTTAGTTAGAGTGTATACGTGACCAGGCATTTATTTTGCCTAACAAATAATTTTGTTTGTGACTAGTCATAAGATGGTGGTAGCCATTTGTGTTTAGGTAATGATAGTAAGGTAATTCATCAGCGTGGATAATGTCAAAGGAGTATTGATTCATTATGAGCTCCTTCTTCAAGACATTTATATCATTGCAGTTACTGAGTATTATCGTAATAATTAATATGTTTATAAGTTCCTTTGTGGAGATATTCATTACGAGCTCAATTGTGGAGACCTCCCTTATGAACTCCCCTTGGAGACTCTTTTATGAGCACCTTCATGGAGACTTTATATTTCATAACAATGTATATGATAATGTTTGATTGGTTTAAGATTTATTAGGGTCAGATGTGATGTCAGTATTGTTTGGGAAAAATTATTTTGAATAGCTTCCCATTTCTTTCTTTCTTTTTTTTTTTGTTAAACACAACTACCTGTCATAAGCACATTCACATCGCAATGGTGACCGTGCAAGATTTCATCGTTTATATACTCGCAATGAGGGTGATTTATCAAGGGAGAGGGATCAGCTTGATCATTTCATACAGCAAATAATACACATTAGTTTGCTCAGGCTTTAGCATAATTTAATTACCGACAATCGGTACTTTCAAAACAGTCCAAACATGCTCTGGTGTGTTAGACTGTTCCGCTAAAGGTAAATTGTGTGGGTAATTCCTACTATAAATGCCTTCACTGATGTGTATTATTTGTATACTAGTGTGATACTACCATGAAAGTCATTCTCTATCTAGGTAGAAGATCATACGCAGATGCACATTATCCAGAGATAATTGTAGACACACCTCCTTGAAGGGTAAACTTTCCATTTATAGTATCTCCTCTCTGATCTCAAGCCTCCTTGGCATCCTCCGATACCAGTACACAGTCCTCGACTATTGCCCCCAAAGGGAACATAACGGATAAGTGGATTCCTTAGTCTCTGTTCAAGTCCATAAAGTGGGTGGAATTTCATGAACTACATGGCCATTCCCAGGAGAAATCCTGCTGCAAAGCCGCTGGATATCATGACATTCTTTTTCACCAGGTCCTGCCCCTAAAAAAGAAGAAGAAAGAAACATATTTACTCAGAAGACAAACTATGTACCAGAGGGCATATGTTTCCTGCAGATTAGTAAACTTGGGCAATGAAGCAATATGTATGAGACTAAAATCCCCCTGCAAACTTATAGCAACATTTTGTTTTGAAAGAAAGATATTATCTAGAGGGGTGAAGGTTCAGGTGTGAGTTTCTTCAATTTGTCTCCCTCTACAAATTAGATTTGTTAAGATTGCAACTGCTGATCTGTAAATTGACAAACATGTCGGAAAATAGGACATGTCTGTTAATTTACAGATCAGCAGTTGCGATCTTAACAAGTTTAATTTGTAGAGGGAGACAAATTGAAGAAACTCACACCTGGGGGGTGTTTCATAAAGCTGTTCGTAAAGTTACAAACGACTTACGAGCCACTGGTGATCAGTTCTTGTACTGAATTATGGAAATTCTGATAACTACAGCACATCAGAACTGATCACCAGTCGCTCGTAAGTTGTTCGTAACTTTAAGAACAGCTTTATGAAACAGGGCCCAGAACATTTTGTTTTGTTTTGGTCATGTTCTATCTAAACATGAAAAAGATCTTGCAAAGTCAAACACTCTCATATTTCTGTTCCTTTGAAGGTGACATTTACACACAGAAAAGAGGATAAGGAAGAAATGACAATGATGATAACAAGTTAATAACACTTATTATGTGCAGTCATATGTGCAGAATACACGCAAGTGTCTTCAAAGAAGTAAGTTATCGAACTACCGGTATGCCCTCTGATTTAGAAATATGAGAAGCGCAATAGCAATTTTGTCAGGTTCTGTAGCTACTGATTCAGAAATACACTTCACTCTACTCATTAAGAGAATAAGAGAAAGCTTTATCTAAAGCTCTTGACACCGAAGGTTTTTGATGCTTTATGCTGGAGGTGAGGGAAGTGTTTGCAAAAGTTACAATAATCAGGCCACGATTAGAAGCTCATAATGCAAAGAGAAAATATTAATCCGTTGAGGATGGACTGATTTTGCTACAACACGCATTTCCCATAGACACCTACCCGAGTATACTCGGGATTCGTCTTCAATGGGTTAAAGTTGCTTTTCACTCACTCTGCTGAATGCATCTTGGATTGCTGGATATCTCCTCTCCACTTCCTTCACTGCTGTTTCTTTTGTCTTGTTGACATCCTTCTCAAACTGCTTCCAGTTGACTTTCAGGTAGCCTGTTTGATGTCCAATCTGATTACAGACAAGAATGTCAATGGCAAAATTTGGACAATCAATCAGGTTTTGGGGGCAAAGTCAACACAGGGGCTAATGGAAAAGACTACAAACTGTACAAGCTATTAGTTTCCCTTTCTGCTATGGTGAGGTGTGTGAACAGTCTTTTATATTGCGGCCTGTGGCACTGTCGAACAAAATGAGCTTGAAGAAGATGTTTAGTTTGAGGGATATACTGGAATTCTTGCATTAAGTTCTATTAACCTGTTGAGGACAGGCTGATTTTTCTATAACACACATTTCCCATAGACACCTGCCCGAGTATACGAGGGACTAGTCTTCAACAGGTTAATCAAAATGTTCTTGGCATGTGTGTAAACTATGTCTGCTGCTTAAAGTGAAAACATAGTTTTGGTAAGGGTTTGAGAACCCGTCTGGCACCATTTCATATTTTCTTGCAATATATCGAAAGAGTCTACAAAGAAACTTACCCGGCTGACGCGATTTGCCGGGATGATGAGTCGTTTTGGAGTATTTTGAGAAAAACAATAAAAGTCGGAAAACCGACTTTTGTTCCAGAAGAATCCAGACAACTCGGTCTCAGGGAAAACTCAACCCTATTTCAGACAATTTACACCCAGTTCGCAATCGCCATATTATTCTACTGTATAATACCGAACGAGGCCTAACTGAACAGACAGGAAAGTGCGTGCTAAAATCAAAACAAATGGACAGCGCGCGGCCCTCAAGCCTATGCGCACATCACCTCAGTTGCTGAGACGCGCTGTCTTTGAAGTTTTTGTTGTTGTTTATCAAACGTCTTTGATTGTTTTCAGAGGTGCTTGATAGGCGCACACTAATTCTGCATGTGCGCCAAAGAGGTTTTTTGATGCGCGTGTTGTAAAAACTCGGACCATTACTGCGAGTAGCCAGAACGCGAAGCGCTAGTTTATACAGGCCGCTCCCATTTTTAACACTGTACAATCCAGAGGGACAACCAATACAACTCAGCCCGCCGTCAAAGCGAGGCCGAGTTATCCCTGAGACCGAGTTTAGCCTGATCCCGTTCGGGTAAATTCTGAGACTGAACCTTTTTGGTTGATATTTCGCATTTTCGTCGTTACCCATCGAATATCTTGTTATTACAGCGTTATTCCGCACATTTCCTAGGCTTATGTTTACATTTGGGAGCGAAATTTGACAACTTTTGCAGGCGTACCAGAACAATGTTTTGGCTTTAAATTGCTTGTCACTATCTTTCATTCTATCATTTTCAAATAGCATTTCTGGCTCTAAACAGAGTAAATCCCCCTCCAGGTAAACTAGCGTGGATAGCAGAAGCAGCATTAAAGATGACTTAAACTCACCAAGATGAGCATGAAACCGCCACCCACTGCCGTTGCTGCTGCCTTGCTGACTTTCTGAAACAGGTACCCTGCAACCCTGCAATGACAAGATGCATGAGGTGATTAATGACTAGATATTCTAATATAATGACAGTGGTCTTAAAATTTGCTATTAAAGTGCATTCTATTCAGCAGAATGCACTAACTTAAGCACAGTTAACTGTTGTAATTACACACATGAAAAAAAAAATGATTAGAAAGTGAAAACTCTAGGAATTAAGAACACCGGTTAAACAGACTTCAAAGGAGATGAATACATTTCCAAAATGTATCATTACATGTATGATTAAAATTGTAATATAATATTAGAGTGGGTAAACTCCTTTTTGCGTGGGCCTGTAAATTTAATCAAGCCAGACATGTAATACCGGATAATAAACTGGTGAAGACCAGTACTGTCAAGAATCACACGTTTCAAGGATTTGCAGTGCTTACCAGCCACTTGTTCCTCCCATGGCTAGTTGAACGGGAACTGACTTCTTGGAAAGTTCTCCGTCTAGCGCCCTCTCTAGCCAGTGTTTGCCAACCTCTGCTAGCTCCAGTATCTCAAATGTCTCATCAGCATTCTTCTCCTCCTGCTTATTACCTGTAGGATGAAAGGAAGAATTGTTAAAATTGTAACAACATGAGCATTTCAAGATTTGAAAGAAAAAAAAAACCCACTAAAGGTTGTTATTTTGATCACGACAAAGAGACCCCAAGCATAGGAAATAATGGAAAGGAAGAGTTTAGCTAAGAAATTGTACCAGGCATAAGATGTCATCAGTTCATTATAGCCCGCCGTACACCACCCACACAATCAGACCGGTCATACGACCTTAAAGGGGATGGCTAGTACCTGATCAGTGGGAATGCTGGGGGATGATTGTTCCAATCCTTCTGGATTCATTTAAGAGTACATTATACAAGTATATGTAATGTTGTGTGAAAATTATTTGCTTCAGTACGGTCTCATATTCAAGTAATGTGCAGTTCAATGTTTCCAGGTTAGCATGCCTGTACAGTGTCGGGGCAATCGTTAACAGCCTGTTAACGATGCGCGAAACGCGTGATGACTTTTACTGCCAGTGCGCCATGTGCTGCCAGCTTGTTGCAAAGCACGAGGTTGAATGCGTGCTTTGCATGAATGGGTGATTTCAAGTTCGGTGCTAGTGCTAACCCTAGTGCTAACCCCCGAATAACAGCGTTAAATCAAGCTCCAACACCGACGGTCAGATTAACGAGGCGATACCGATCAAAATTATCGATCACCAGCACTAGGTGTTGGAATCGCAGCACCGCGAGCTCCGCGGGAATTGCGCGACGAAAAAAGTGATGGCGTGTCATTACAGTCAAATACTTAAAAATGTAGCTAAAGTTGCTTAGTTTTAGACATACAATTGTACAATGAGGAAGATGGATTAAAATGCCACAAATTTCATCACTTCTTCAAAACACAATTATCCTTATTTTGCTCATAGGCTCAGATTTATAAAGCCATGTCGATGGTGTTTGTTTACGTTACGTGGGCGACCACTGCATTAGCATAGACTTTGCACGTAAAACGTGCAACTACTTATAGACGTAAATATGAGTCTCGCACGGCAACGCTTACACCAGCACCGAACTTAAAATGACGAAAATGATAATCCCTAGGGACTAGTGTTAGTCAATGGAGAAAAAGCACGTAAATCGCTAACACAAACGGCGGAGCTCGGTTCAGCAGACGACATCCAACACCGAGCCCAGCACCAGCAACCGGAAACACGTCATAATTTTGAGGTCAACTCCCAACACTGATGTGATTTCAAGTTCGGTTTTATCGCCGGTGCCCAGTGCTATCTCAGCACTAGCACTAGCACTAGCACTAGCACCGAACTTGAAATCACCCAATGTCTTACCTGACGAGATTGACGGGTGCATGCCATCTACGAAAACAAAAACCAGTACCCGGTAACTGGTGAACTGAAATAGTATTTCGATTAGCTAGAGTTGAGATAATTCAAATTTTAGCTTACGACCTCATCATACTTTGATTTTGACATCTAATTCAATTTCTCTCATAATCAAAGTTACGTAAATGGGGCACTGTAAAAGTGGATACTTTCGCGCGACTAATTTTTTGCGCTTGGCCACGTAAGAAGAGTTTCGCGTGCTTTTAATTCCGCGGAATCAAGACATCAACAACTGTGACATATGGCACGCAAAAATATTCGTGTACTTTTATTTTCGCGCTAGCTTGCGGTTGCGCGAAATGCGTGAAAATTTCAACACCGCCAATATTTCCACTTTTACAGTATCTAACTGAGTGGCTAATGTTTGCAAATGTAAATAATAGCAGATTTTAAATTTCGTCAGGGTTCTGTAACAGTTGCAATCAAACTCAAAAACAGTTTTCAGTTTTGCAACCAGTTTCCTTTATCACAAAGAAATTTTGAACATGTTCAAAATTTCTCCCGAAACTTTACTACAATTCGCTATGTTCGTAAACATTTCCCGCTCACAATTAGATACGCCCTTTACACATCTTCGGAAAGGTTAACTTAACATTTCGGATACAAAAATTGGAGATGTGCAATATTTAAGAATGCTAATTCGAATTGCAGCGTTTGGCGATAACATTTAGGCATATTCTTTAGCGAAATCTACAGTACAGCTTCTAAATATTCCGATGCCGTTCCATCACGGCCCTCGGAAAGAGAACTTTATGAACTTGTGGCGCGTAACCTTGATTGCGTTATCTTTGGCACTGGAAGATCTTAGTCTCTGCTTGCACGCAACGATAATTCAGACAATTCATGGAGAATTGACCTTTTCTGGTTTTAAAATAGGGCGTGATTTTTCCCGTTATTTCATTCGATTAAAAAAAAAAGAAGTAGAACTCTAATATTAAATTAGTCGTTATATCCACACAAATTCGTCTTTGTTTTTCTTTGTTTTTAGGCCCGAAAATTATCTCGCTATAACCGGAACTACGAATCCCCATAGGCTAACACGCAAATTTATTGGGGACTGGACGATTTATCTCGTTGTATCCGATCTCGTTATAACGGGATTCCCCTGTATCTTTATAATAGCGCCAAGCGTAGGCTGTATTACTATTTACTAGTGGTAACTGACATAGATATCAGTATTTGGGACCACGATAACACCGAAAGAACTGGGGCCTGATTATAAAGTCATAGCACATCACTCTTTAGGTCATTTCCCTTCACAATAACGAGATACTCTGCGGTGTCCAAAATACATTCATAACAATCTTTTGAAAGTATATTTACATAAAGTTCTTACCTTCAGCTGCCATGATCAGAATGATGTTACCTCTTTTGCTTTTTGGACTGGTCGACCAAAGGATGCTACGATAGCAGAGCGATAGAGGGCAGTCAACTCAGAATCGTAGTCCGCTCACCGAACTATGTTGGTTAGTTCGGTGAGTGAGTCCGCTCAATCTACTCCGCGATCCGAGCTTCTAACTTGACCCAGTACACGTTCGTGTCGATCCCACGCACGTAACATCATCGCCCTGGCCGCGCGCCCTGGCCACGTAGCTAGCTAGCTGTATATAGCCGAATTCGTATACGGTACGGTGTTGTAGCTGAACTGCCGGTAAATTTGTGACTCGATCAATCACGTCACCATTGCGGAAAAGCAAATTTAGCGCCTGAAGCGGTCAGATCGCCCATTCCTACACTGTCTACATGATGTACTCCTAGTATCAAGACTTGCGACGCCACACAGGTTAGGCAGGAAAAAAGCCCGACGACGGACGCGACGTATTAATCGACGGTACCGGTTCACTTGCTACTGACCCGACCCCGGGGCGGGCTGGCCGCAGTTAGCTTGCTACCTGCTACATGAGCTGCTCGCGCTCTCAGCACTGCTACAGTACAGAGACCGGCTAAAGGAAATAGCGACAGGAAGAGATTGTTGGTGGCAGACGGACATGGACACAGACCAGACTGATACGGAAAGTAAGTAGAAAGTAGAAAGAGTCTAGGGAAAAGTCTGAATGACTGTCTGTGACTGATAATAGAGACCTCAATAATTATATAATCCTTTGTTAGAGCTTCAGGCTTCTTTCCCCCCTTTTTTTCAGAGGATTTCGATCACGGCAGTCAAGAAAAGAGAAGGTCTGTTTTTCCATTCTTCCACAAATGTTCAGGGGGTAGAGTACTTCAGTGACTGCTGGTACATGTAGCGTCAATGTGACAATGACCAATGTAGGTGTTGACCTACAAGTATGTCTAATTCCGCGAAAAACTTCTCACTTATATTAAATAATGACGTTTGCTGGGTCAGTTTTTTGCTTCTTAGACAGACACATGCTATTGCGACGGTTTCAACCGTTTTGGTTAACGCAACTTCGACCCAGTTCCCCCCGCATAAAAATGTTTTTTTCCAGCTTGGTTTTCAAACCAATCTGGAAAAACTATGTACAGGATTAATCAGTAAACATTTTGACTCACCTCTTCCACCGTTTCCTCCTGTTTTCTGGTTGTTTCCTCCACTTCTTTGCAGCGCTCCCCAATTCATTGCCACCATCGTTTGAAAACTGACCGCACGAACGTCTATGGCAAGCAAAATGCTACATACAATCACTATATCGGTACACTTAAGTTTATTGACTAAAGTACTAGTAAGTTGTTCGAGTGCTAAATTTAACTTCGTAATATTGTGAATGAGCATTTGGCTTGCCATATAGACGTTCTTGCGGTCGTTTTTCAAATGAAGGTGGCGATGAATTAGGGAGGGCTGCAAAGAAGTGGAGGAAACAACCAGAAACAGGAGGAAACAGTGGAAGAGGCGAGTCAAAATGTTTACTGATTAATCCTGTATATATTTTTTCCAGATTGGTTTGAAAACCAAGCTGGAAAAAATAATAATAACCATTTTTATGCGGGGGGAACTGGGTCGAAGTTGTGTTTACTGGAATGGTTGAAAACCGTCACAATAGCGTATATATCAATGCTGTCTGTCTAAGAAGCGAAAAACTGACCCAGCAAATGTCATTATTTATAAGCTTTTCGCGGAATTAGACATACTTGTCGGTCAAATGTAGGTGATATAGTCCCCACTGCTGCACCACCACAGTGCGCCTGCACCCGTTAGGTTTAGGGTTAGGGTAGACCTCTATAGGGTTAGGTAGGGTTTTATTTAGTACGGACACGCAGGTGGGGACCATATCACGATTATGCCGTAGATTTAACCGTTTATAAGCCATGATCGAATGAAGAAGGAAATAATGCAACCATGTTATCATTTGGATGAAACCTCCAGTTTAAACTCCGCTTGGGGTCTTTTGGAGGATCACTGCCAAGTACCAAGTGTGTTGCTACATGCTACCTACATGGGGGATCAGAAAAGAGGGTGATGTTTTTCAACTAGAATATTCATATTGATAAGAATCATATTTTTATGCTTTTTCTCTTTGATAAATGTGCAACCGAAAAACTGCTCAAATGATAAAATTAATGTTCAAAAAAAAGAGAAAATTTCTAAATATTCAATCTGTTAACTACAACTAAACGTGTGCTCCACATCTTTGAATTTCAGTGCTTCTGAAAGTGTGGGAAAGGGACCCACCCTTTCCCTAACCCCGGGGCACTCCTTGTACACAGTTATACTGAACGCTTTGCGTTCGGGGTTCGGGCTGTGTTTCGCATTTAACCCTTCCCCCAGCACTATTAAACGTACAAATGTACTTTAGTACCCGTGTAAATATCTTGGATTCTACAGGGAACTAAATTGCACCAAAATCACACGTGCAGGGTATGTACAACATGTACTAAATAATATTTGCAATCACTCACTCAAATTTGATCCAAATTGGTCATCGGGAAGTATCAATATCAATGTTGACATTCATGTTGTCTCTCAAAACAACTCGCTCTTCATGAGCAATTGTGACAAACACTGCCAGCACAACCTGATGCTGATGTTAACTGTCCAATATCATGAGACAAATCTTTCAGGTAACTGGGAGCAAAAAATTATAGAATTTGAATAGTAGAATATCAGGAGAGTACATTATTGCCCCTCCCCCATCATACATTTCCATAAACTTATTTACATGATATGTATAGTTCTACAGTACACAGTGAAAGCACAAAATAAAGATGTGGTTCAAAGGTGACGGATATGACAATTAACATTAAACCATTCGCAATTGCCCTGAATACTAATTTTTCAACCTCTTTGAAAAGTTTGCAAATATTCCACCAAAGTGTGGATTGTTGAATTTCAGTATTGAAGAATTATGCAAAAGCACTCTTTTGTGCCGGGGGGATACCTGTTTCACATCCTCCCCTTGCTCAGTTGCTGCGCTATACAATGTACTTTGCATCACTTGCTTGTCCCCCCGCCCCCTGTTTAGAAGAATGAGGTGAAATGGAAACTCAAACTTCACATCTAATGAGCATTCTACAATATTTGTATCATTATTGATGATGTTTAAAATTTGGTTACGCTACATACTGTAATATGATCCATTTTATTTTCTGTACCTTGTCACACTTAGATCTGTGGTGAGAGCCTGGATTGATACTCTTGGAAACCTAAAGATTATCCGTCAAGAATCAAGGGACCCTCTTGTCATGGAGTATCCATCCTGCACTACTGTTGCCTTGGCAACAATTTACGTCTTCCTGGGTGCTGGCCGTGTCATGCTGATGAAACTGTCCGCCAACAGAGGTGGGTGATTGAAGCCGTGCCAGTTTTTGAGGGAGAATGATACAATTTATTAAAAAGTAGATGTTGCACTTCTCAGATTGTAGTAAGATTCTTGATGTAAATTTTGATTTCCTCTAAAAGTTTGACTGCTCTTTAATGTAGAGGTGACTCCCATTATATATAAGTCCTCCAGATGAGCAGTTTTCTTTTTGTTTTATCAAAATTTTGTAGCAGAGCCGAACAAATGAAGTAAATACACAATAATACAGACCAAGTCTGTGACCTGAATTTTTACTTTATTGTGATGACACTTTGATAGAACCATGTTCGTTATAATGGGAGAACACTGTGTATATCACAGCTCTTATATAGTTAAAAATTGCTGTTAGTTACAAATTTTCCCTTGAGGAACACCATGCCATTCTTTCCCTTCAAGATTTAATAAGAGCATTCTCTTCTACACTGACCCACACTTCAGACCACAAGTATGACTACCTGCCGGTGACGGTCAACGTGTGTGCTGAGGCGGTCAAGTTGGTTGTGTGTCTCCTGCTCATGCTGAAGATGGAGCTGAATGGTAACTGCTGAAAACCCAGATATGGGGCCACAATAACATCATTAACCCATTCCATTCTGAAATCCCCATAGACTTAATACACAGGCCACCAGGTTCCCGCATGGAATGGGTTAATTGCCTTGAGCATGTTTGGCCAAATATCCCCATATACCGTCAAACCTGTCTATGGTGGCCACTCAAGGCAGACAAAAACAAAAAAAGTGGCCATTATAGATAAATGGCTGCTATAGACAGGGTCTTTAACGTGAAATTGAGTTTAGTGGTCATATACAGCAGGTGGCCACTGTAGACAGGTGATTGCTATGGCAGGTTTGACTGTATGTATGACATACTTACAATATTATGACAATATATACAGTAGTTTATTCAGTTTATAATAACATGTATGTGTGTAAAGGAACAGTATTTGTTTGCAATATAACGTAATGGTTGTCTTGCAAGTTCTGTAACTTCTATATATATGACTTGTCTCGTCGACAAAAAGAATGGAAATCATTCCACTTCTAACATTGTCAGAGGTTGCAGCGCAATAGCTGCAACAAAGTTTGGCCTAGTGCATTTGCCCTTATAGGGTTAAAGGTCCTGTTTACCTTTGGGAGCAGTGTTTTAACCCATTCCATACTGATTTCCGGCATCCCCATAGACGTAGTACAAAGGTTGCCAGGTTCCCGTAGGGAATGGGTTAAAATATGTTCAAGATATCACTTTTGATGCATATGTGTAGGTCAGTTGTATCACAAAACATCCTACCATATAAATTGTTTTGCAATAAAGCCTAAAATATAAGGAGATATCACTATTTTTCTCATTAAACCATAACTGTAGACGGTTTAGTCTGAAACGTTTTTATTGTAAGTATTGATCACATTTTGTATATTTAACAATACTTAACATCAATTATATTTTTTTTTAATTTTTACATTGGTTGTTTCTATCTGTAACTCACATTTCAGAACTATTTTGAAGCACTAATGCTGGGTTTTTGTTTTATCTGCAAATGGTAAATTATGCCTTTAAGCAGAGGTCTAAATATCAACTAATTTGATGCCTGGTTTCTCTCCCTTGGCGTTGCAGGAAGGTCAATGTTCCATCAGCTCTTTCACTTCAGCTGGCCGGAGTGTCTCAAGTTTTTTCACTGGAGTGTGCCTGGCCTGCTCTACTTCCTGGACAACTTGATCGGCTTCTACGTCATGAGTTATTTTGAGCCGGTAAGTGCATGCTTGCAAAATGATTTGGCTTGCTATTTCTATCTCGTTGGTCATACTATCCTTGCTCCCCCCATATCTCTTGAGAGGTGAAGTATAGAAAGCATGCAGGAGCACTGTGGTATTGTGGATTCAAATTTGTAAACAAAAAGGTTGTAGGTTCAGACCATGTTTGCTGCAGTCATCATTCCTCAAAACATTTTTGATACCCAAAATAACTCTCTAGAATCAGCTGTATGAATGGGGGTACCTGGCAATCCAGAGGTGCTCATAATTGCAATTGAGACCTTCAGAACTACCCTTTGTAAATTTTATTTATATATTTATTTTATTTATTTATTTCTAATCTTTTGTCAGGGTAGCCCATTCACCAATAAATAGTGGTCTTCCATGGAGCCCTGAATAATATTGATGAACATATGTACATTAAATAGCAAAACGTATATACAGAAGATGACATATACAGTGTAGATACATACCAGCATACTGTACATTGCAAAGTAACATTAAAAAAAAAATGATGAAGCAAGTGTGGTAAAGGAGGCTACATCAGTATTGTTTTTGTGTCTTTGAACAGATTTCATGCATGCATGCAAACCTGTAGCATTAAGATTTTACTGTATGGTTATTATTTTAAAGTCCAGAAAGGTTAGGAAAGAGCTACTTGTCTGTACTGTCATCCTGGTACTTAAGTTATCATATGGAGCTTAAATTTACCCAGGTTGTAGTGGGTAATTATTGATAGATAATTGGGGTATAACCAATCAACAGCTGTCATCTTGTTTTGTTCCTCCTTGTCCAACTTTGTCTCATTCCGTTCCATCTGTGCAAACTTCTTCCTGATTACAGTGTCTCACTATGTATACTTGTTTTATCTTTTTGTTTGTTTATTTCAAATTCCAGGCGGTTGCTGTTTTACTCACAAATTTTGGCATCATATCAACAGCATTACTCTTCAGGGTCATTCTAAAGTAAGTTTCAAAGGGGTCATCCCACTAGACCGACACCCAAGAGTCATACAACCCATGAATTTTGACATTGAAAACAGGTCCATGAGTCATACAGCTCGTGAGTCATACAGCCCATGAGTTTGACACTAGGCAAATAAAGCCCGTAAGTTCGACGCTAGGTAACAATAGCCCATGAGCTTGACAGATATAACGTGAGGCTAAATGTGTCGGTCTCGTGGGCCTTGTTAGCTTATAGTGTCGAACTAATGGGATGTATGACTCATGAGCTGTATAATCATGGGCTGTATGACTTGTGAGCTGAATGACTCTTGGGTGTTGGTCTCGTAACGTGCACCCATTTGAAAAATGTGCATGTAAAGTTCAGATACACATCATTAAACGTTTAACAGTTTATGCATTTTGCTTCAGTGGTGATAGTATTTCTACCTTTTGAAAGTGCTTGCATATTTATCTGTTAATGTTAAAGGGATGGTAGAGTTTTGGTTGAGACCTAATTTTAGGTTTCTAACATTTTTTGGTGAGATAATGAGAAACCTCTTATGAAATGTGAAAGAGCATGTAATTTCATGAGGAATTCAACATTTATTTGATGAAAATTGGTTTTGAAATGGCTGAGATATCCAAAACAGAGCGATTCTAATAAGTGTGGGACCCACAATTTATTACGATCGCTTTGTTTTACTTTGTTTTTAGATGTTTCAGTCATTCCAAACCTGATTTTCTTCAAATAAACTTTGAATTCCTCTTAAATTGGTATGCTCCGTACTATTTTATAAGTGTTTTCTTGGTATCTCGCAAAAAGTTAAAAGCCCAATTCTCATCTCCACCAATACTGTACCATCCCTTTAAGTCAGAGCACTATGTGGTTTTTTTTTAAGAGCAATTCAATCATCCCATCATTCCTGGGGGAATATTGCTGCAAAAATTATTATCTTGCAGACATTTAATTCCATTGGCATCCAGAGCAATTTTGTGCATATTGCATATTGAGGAATGATGCAGAAATGGTTAAATTGAGTACATCTGAACCAGATCAACCAATTTAAAAGAGCAAGTAAAACTTTCTTCCTCTTATATGTGTTTCCAATCTTTCTTCCTCTTATATGTGTTTCCAATCTTAACCCTATTCTAACTGGGCTATTTGAGACCAAGTTTTTACTGGGGGGGGGGGGGGGGGGGTCAATTTGACCCCCCCTTCAGATCTCGGCCGCCAATCGCGCGATCGCCGCAAAATTTTGCCTGAAGATAGAGCCGAATGTCAACTACAAGATTACATGGTCATACAAAAGAAAAATATTGGCTTTCTATTTTTAGTAAATTAATTATGCAAATTTACGCATGAAATCATATTTTCATCTATAATTCCATTAAAATGACTGAAGGATCCCTAAATTTTTATGTCAGAGTTCCTCAAGTCACATCGAACAATTTTGTTTAAAAAATAGCGAAATCAAAATCAATTTCCTATGATTTTTATTGTTTTGTTAATTTCTTATGTACAATGTATTTTGTTGTTTTTTCGACTTTTGTTTTCTATTGTTTTTTTGCCAAAATTTGTTGCAGGCACTTTTTCAAGCTTATCTACATTAGAATTGATTAATTTCAATGGTTTAAAGTTGAAATAATCTAATCTATATCAATTTAACAAAAAAACACAATTTGCATTGGATTTGCACACGATATCATGAATTTGAGCCGTTTTTGGGTTGACATGCATGATGCAAAACATTACGTAACTTCTGAACAGTGTACCCGGACGTCGCAAATTTGGTCTCAAAATATGCGGGAGACTTCAATGAAAAAAGTCATTAAACGACGCGGCAAAATCTTTGCGCGTTGCGGAATCGTGGCGCGTAATGTTGGGGGGGGGGTCAATTTGACCCCCCCCCCAAGTTGGAGTAGGGTTAAGTTTTGAGACTTGAAAATCTGTAACTGAAACAATAAATACCAATGGGCTGAAATGAATAGTAAATTTTTACTCTGTCTAGTGTAACACTAACAGCAAACAATAAAAATTATGAAAAAGCGATAACACAAAACTGATAGTGTAGAAATATGGTTTCTGGGACTGCATGGGTTTATGGGTACAGTAAACTTTATTCATATTTTTTCTGCTATGCATATTTGCTGTCCATTGAAGCATGCAAATCATTCGTAGTGGAACAAGGGAGACTGAAGTTTTGATAGAATCAAGATAGATGGTACTGGTCTAAATTATGCCCCTTTGTTCCCTTGTCAGATATGTTTATGTTACTTCTGTGCTGTTACCATAATACCTCACATTGCATGAACAGGGCCCTGTTTTATCAAAAGATAAAATTGATTTTAAATTTCCTTACCACACAGGCTGCCATAGACTCACAGTTAAAATCAACTATATAATCAATTTTAACTCTTCATAAAACAGGGCCCTTGGCAAATTGTTTGTTGTAGAATATCAGATGATACATGTAATTGTTGTGTTTCTATATTTCAGTGCCTATTTCGAAAAATCTGCATACTTGTGATATTCTTCTTGATATGATCCTCGTATTTCTTCTATCTATTGTGTCTCCCAACAGGCGCAAATTTTCTCGTGTGCAGTGGGCTTCACTGCTTGTCCTCTTTCTGGCAATTGTATCGCTTTCCAACCAAGATCACAGGACAGCGTTGCACAACCACCGCTCTGCAACCACTCTAGAATCTGTCAGCAACTCAACACTGGTGAGCATGGACAAGCGATCTGCCATTCCGCCGGACTTTTGCCACCGCAAACCCCGAAACAATGTGGAGCCCACGATCACGAACAGTGTGGAGAGCAAGTACAGTTTTACCGTCAGTTTGGGCCACATTCTGGTCATTGTGCAATGTTTCATGGCCTCGTTGGCTAACGTCTACAATGAGAAGATCTTCAAGGAAGGCCAGAATTACACAGAGAGCATCTTCATCCAGAACACCCGGCTGTACACCTTTGGCGTCATCTTCAACCTCCTCACCCTCTTCATCATCCCGCGCTTTCGCAACCGCATCCTCTACTGCGGTATGTTCGCCGGCTACAACCTGTACGCCACCCTGCTCATCTTTGACACGGCCCTCGTTGGCCTCACCATCTCCCTCATCCTCAAGTACCGGGACAACATGTTCCACGTTCTCAGCGCCCAGGTGACGATGGTGACCGTCCTGAGTCTGTCCATGTGGCTGACCGGCTTCCAGCCGTCGCTTGACTTCTTCCTGCAGATGCCCACTGTTTTCCTGGCCATTTTCATTTACAACTCCAGCCACAGTCCTGACCAGTCAGCAACAGGTGGGGGTCGACAGAGGACCCCTTCAGAGAGCATGAGGGCTTCACGAGGCCACGGGGCACAGCAGAAAAGGGTAAGTCGATTCAGCAGTCAATAGTCTTGAATTTATAGCATCTTCTTCTATCTTTGTTCCATGTGTTTGCATTTATGAAACTTTCTCTTCATGTCTATAAGTCGCCAAACTCGCCTATATTGATGTCATATTTGTTAATAAGATAGCAGTCAGCAAAAAGTAGACACAGCTATTTGGTACATCAGAACATTTTGTTATGTTTCTCGATGGGGAGAAGATTACATTATCTCCTTACCTGGGAGAACATTTTATTCTAAACACATGGCCAATGATACCAAGTGTTGGAGTGGTAGGTTTAGCACAAGTGAATGAATTTTCACAAGACTTCAGAGTGTGTGAACACAATCCATTTCCGGCTCAGCGGAGTTTTCATGACAAGTGGAAGGTATGTAGTCTTTCAATACTTTGACCGGCCTGTATCATAATAGGTGATGACTTTTGTTCCTCAGTGGCATGTAAAACCCTTTGGATGAAACACATTCTGTCCGTTTTCTTGTTTGGATGGTAATTCTGAGGGAGAAAAATCTACATTACTTGAGTGAAATTTCACTTTCCAGATGGAGATCTTTACACATAGTAATTTTCATCTTTTGAAAGTTTGAGGCAGTATATGCTAATAATGCCAACTACAATTGTATCTAATAATGTCAACTACAATTGTACACATTCTTTTCTCTAGTTGCAGACCCTGATATCATCAAATTTAGCAAAGAACTGATTAGAATTTGGTATAAAGTTGAGTACAGATCAGAGCTATAGGAATTTTTTTCGGGTTTTTCCTCTGCATTCCAGGGTTCTGTCATGGGGGAGGAGATGGTACCTCTGACAGATATGAGCAGAGAGGATGAAGACAGCACAACTTAGCAGTCATTTTCTTGGCGTTCTGTGTCAAAGAAGTTTATTGCAGACAACCGTGCTACAGGGACGTTTTGTTTGCAGTATAGATCTTGCTGGGAGTCAATCATGTTTCAAACTTCATCCTGTGGACCAAGTGGCTGCGCAAAGAAGATATTTTAGGCAGGAGTAACAGGATTTTCTCGTGACTGCCAGCGGAAATATTCCAATCTCCGTGACATTTGTTTAAAGCTACCACAGCAGTACCATAGGTGGGTCATTTAATTTGTTGACAATCATCTGTGCAAGTTGACAGAAAAACAATTTTTTTTTTCTACGTCACAGACACACTTCAGTATACAGGCCCTACTGTATAAATAGAAATGTGAAATGACTAAAAAGCCCTAATTGCGATCATGCGTGTTTGTGAGAGACGCCATGTGCACCAAATTATGGACTCTGATCCTCCCAGAATACATCAGAAAAAGGCATCCCCCACATGACCAGGGATGAATACAGGCCTATCAAGTTAAGCACTGAAAGTGCATAAGGGGAAACCCTTTTATAACAAGCTTGCTTACAAGATACCGCTTTTAAGGAGGTAAATCATAAGGTCCCAATTGTCCATTACTGTATTTAGCCGGTCTCTTTTTTCAGTACATTTTCAACAAGGTACCAGTTGTAACGAGGTAAGGTCTTGACAGCCTCGTTCTAACAGGGTTTTCTTGTACATCCACAGACTACTGGAGTAGACTTGTCAAACTTCCGTAACCTTAGTCTGCTCCTGAACATTTGGTTGTTATTTATAAGCAGAAGCATGCTGGATGCACAAGTTTTAAAGTGGTATCAAGATTGAAAGTGCAAAGTATTTGTTTTCGTCTCTTTCTCTTTTTCTCTTCACATGTGCAATGTTTCAGCAGAGATGCCAACTGTTCCTTTTTTTTCAGTATTTTGTGCTGTTAGTGCAAAAAAAAAAAAAATACTGTGCACAGGTTTCATGGACAATAATGTTTCTCCTCAATTGTACTTCCTGTGTCTATTGCAGAAAAGGAAAAAAAGAAAGGCTTTTATGCTGCTTACAAGGTTGGCATCCCTGTTTTGTAGTGAGTCTGTTTTGGGCAGAAGTAAAAGGTGTAAAATCACACACACACATGATACCATGCTACTCTGTTGCAAGTGTGATTCAGGCAATGCAATCATGTTGACAGATCCGCAGCTGTGTACGAAAATCAATAATCCATGTTACACTGTTAGTGTTGAAGGCAATTGTTTTCTATTAGAAAATGCTGCTAGAGGTAAACAATGGATTTTTGTGTTTGTATAATGGCTTTATTTTACAAACTGGACGTTAATGACAGATCTTATGCACAGACTTACATTTTTCGAGTTACACCTGTCATTAGTAAAATTAGACTGATATCAACTCTTTCTGTGCTGGGGACTTGTGACAGTGTGTACTATGCTGTGGGTTTACTGTGGCAATCAGCACTAAAAGCACACAAAGGATTAACCCTAACTAGGCTGGGGGGCCCTCAGAGGCCCCCCCCCCCCCCCCCCTCGACATTCCGCGTGATGAATCACCATCGCAAAAAGCTGTCACGGCGATGTTTCATGACTTTTTTCTTTTGAGTCTCCTGCATCTTTTGACACATTTGCGACACCCGGGCACACGGTTTCAAAGTTACATTATGTACACATGCATGTCAGACCTAAAATTGCTCAAAAATGTGAAGTCATGTACAATTTCAATGCAAGCTGTACTTACAGACAAATGTCATAAAAGCATGATTGTTTGTTTGTTTGTTTTTTTGAAAATCAATTCATGTTCGGAACAATGTCGTGGACGAATTTCATCGAAAAAACAATGAAAAAATGAAACAATGAAAGTATAAAAACAAAGAAATTTACAATTTTTTCTGATTGCACAATTTTTTTTCTTTTACATTTGCTAAGGACACAAGAAAGAATAGTTACACAAAAAATGTGCCTGTTTTGAGCTTTATTTAGTGATTTATAACGAATAGTCTGATTTCATGCATCATCTACCTTCAGTACTTATCATTTACCTAAATAGCCCGGCCTAGTTAGGGTTAATGATATGACATAGACATTAAACCTGCCATGTCTCCAGTCAGCTTGTTATGCTATTAATTTTGTTCATGTATTTGGAAGAAGCTTGGTTTACTTCAAGATTTAGTGGCTTTCTGAAAGTATCTTGCATTTTCCGCTTTGAAATTCTGTTATTTTATTTATTTCAAGCGATTTGTAATCATCTATGTGACCAAGACACTGTTTGAAATATAATTGTGAATAGGTCGTGAAGCATTTTTGCTTTGCTTTAAATATCTTAATGTAAATCTTATTTCATCTTCTCAAAGATTCTTGACAATCATAAGTATCATGTCACACTATTACTGTTGATTCTGTGTAGTTTGGTCAACATGTCTGGCTTATTTTCTCAATTTCATGCTTTTCACAATTTTCACAATTTTATATGTACATTTTAATGATACAATGTATGATCTATAACCCATCTGCAAAGTGATGGTTAAGCAGTACAAAGTATTTTTGGAGGATGAAGTATCAGGCGCCAAATTTGGGCTTTTCTGTGATATGCCTTTCCGTTATGGGTGTAGACTTTATAGTCAGTAGGATATTTGTAGAACTTCAACTTCATCGACATAGTGAAAATTGAATCCTAGTAGCATGTCTTAGTGAGTAGTTCTGGTTGGAACACATTTCAATGCAACTCATGCAGTGGTGTATATGAGTAAGGTACATGTATTTGCAATAGTCTAGTTCTAAATACTCTGGGATGAATTGATGTTTGTGATATGCAATTTACATGCAATTAAACCTTCTTTTTTTTTCCCTGCCAGTTCAAAATAACTTTGGTAATTACACGTACTTAAGGAGGTGAAGTTTGCTTCTCATTAGAATGAGAAAGAGAGGACATCCTCACACATGTTTCTGTTCTTCGACAAAGTCTGTTACTATGGCGATAAGGTGCATCATCTACAGGACTGGTCTTCTGATCATGTTCTCTGCAGAATGACAATTTTACTCTGAAGATTTTAGTGGACAAGTATTTTACAGATTGAGTATTTGAAATAGATGTCCAGGATTCCACTGAGGCTGGAAGTCTCACTAAAATTGGACGTCTAGCACTCTATACTTGTCACAAGACATATGCACCCATCTTGATATTGAAGAAAACAAAATGAGTGTGTAGAATGATAATCTATGTGAAAATGTTATAGATGACCTTGAATGTGACCTATGGTTATCAGTACAAGTTAAAAAAAACAATTGGCATTTGTACTAATACAACTCTGTATGCAGCCCTTATGAGCATGTCATGCAGTTGTCTTTTCTTTTTTGTTTTTTCATCCAGTAACTGGATGTCCAATTACAGCTGTATGACCACACCATAGTTTGTGTCTATACACCAGACTGTTTTTTATACCCCTGCCACACGTAGTGTGAAGGGGGTATGAATCACCGTGATGTCGGTCGGTCGGTCTGTTGCAAAATCTTGCATCGCGAATTCCTCCCCCAGTTTTGAAGCAATTTGAATGAAACTTAGGGTAAATGATGATATTGAGGTATAGATGTGGAAGACATGTTTTTTGTATTTGTTGGACAATGCATTGCCATGCTAACCATAATTTTACCAAAACCTTGTGGATTGAATAACTTCCATAGTATTTAAGCAATCAATTTCAAAATTGGTATGATGATCTATAGGTGTAGATATGCAACACTCTTTGTGTTTGTACTTGACAAATCGTTGCCATGGTAACCGCATGTTTTCTTCAAAATCTTGTGGAGTGAACAACTTCCACAGTTTTCAAGCAATTGAAATCAAATTTGGTAGGCATTATGGCCTTGAGGCATAGATGTGGAACACTTAATTTTTTTTTTGTCACACAAACCGTTGCCATGGTAACCACAATTTTACCAAAACCTTGCAGATCGGATAATTTTTCCGTCATTCAAGCAATTTTAAGTCAAATTTAGTATGAATCGTGATCTAGAGGTGTAGTTTTGCAAGATACCAATGTGTTAGTTTAAGGAAAATGTGTTGCCATGGTAACCACTCATATTTGTATCAAAATAAACCAAGCTGTGAAGGTCAAATTTTGTGTGTATGATGGTCTGTAGGTGTAGTGATGCTGGGGGAAGGCGTGTTTCCATTTACTGTAAGTTTTACACTCAGTGTCAACTCTGTAATTGTACAGTAAACTAACATTATTCTGTTTCCAATTCGACAAGTGCACAAAGTTGTACCAACGTCATTGCCCTCATGACTTCACATACAGTATACTATAAAGCAACACTAGGGGCGGGGGTATTAATCACCTTCAGTGATAATTCTAGTTAAACCTATTGTCACCTGCAGTATTCAGATGGATGTGTTTCACTAAAAGACCCCATACAAGAATTGGCATTAATTGTGCACAATTGATGTTTTCCTGTCAAAATCTTGTCTACAGTAAAAATATATACAGTATATCTTCTAGCACCACTTATGTTTGTTTTCAAACATTCATGTTGTTGTACAGGGTGTAACCATTCTACTTCAGCTGTTAGAAATACTGCAGTTCCAGAAATTTTCACATGCATGAAACTTTAGCAAATTTGTTAAAGAGCCAGGATTCGCAAAAGTAAAATGCACATGAAAGTACATGTACTCGTCTACACAATGCATTTATTATGCCAGTGGCAATTCGCAAAAGAGGCCATTGGCTCTAATTCTAGAAAGTTTGATGCCTGGAATGTTTCTGGTTTTACAGTACATGTTCTGATGAAGGGTAATTACAGTTGTATTCACCTGTCACAAGCATTTCTTCTGTCAGCCAGTTGACTTCATGGGCGCATATTCAAGTTTGAAGTCATGCAGCTTGCTTTACATGATGTGACACGTTCAGTGTTATCAACATAGAAGAAGTGATTCCTTCATGGTTGTGTGCTTAAGCGTAATGAAATATTTATGTCATGCAATAACTGGATGTCCGATTATGACCAAAATCTATCATAATACAATGTGTAATTAAACTCAAAGTATTTTTGTATCTAAGTTAAATGCAGCATCTACAAATTAAATACATATCGTCGGGTGCCCGTGCATTGGCCGCTAACGCAATACAAATTGTATTGAGTTAGCGGCCAATGCACGGGCACCCGACGATATATACTTCAATACAAGACTCTCGCTATGTCTCATTTTTATTATGATTCTCAGATTCTTTGTCACGTGGAGGAGTTAATGTGAAAGAATTTCTGTCAAACTTGTGACGTTTCTCATGGAGTGGTGGGAAGACTTTGAAACTTTAACCTGTACAGCAGGTAGTGCAAAAAAAAAAAAAAAAAAAAGCGTTGCTTGCGAGTTGCTGTTTAAAAACAAAACAATCTATGAAAGCAGCTCAGAGAGAAATGCTACTTCATTTTTATTGCAATTAATGGAGTAAAATAAAAAAAATAATGCAATGAGAGTTGGACCTTAGATATTAAAGTTATGCAATATTAGACATTCTCAAGTTTTCTTGAAACTATTTTTTTTTTCGTTATACGTGTAGTCGATGTGCGCCTAGACAAGATGGTGACATCATTCTTTACAACTTTCCACTTGACCTGATCACAAACTTGTCCTAAATTCTGCTTGTTTCAAAAAAGAAGAAAGAAACTAATCCACAAGCTAACATTCCATTCACATCAAAGTATTCCAGAGTTATATTGATTTGACAATGATTACTTTGTTTTTAAAGAAGTTGAATTATTTGCACAATTGATTACTGACAGATATTTTGTAAATTTAGAGGCATTTACCAGCATCTTTCAGTATTGTTCTGAAATCTGACTCACAGGTTGTGAAGAAAACCAAGCTAGATAGTATTGATGCATTGACAAAGAATAATCATGTGGCTATCATTAGAACTTCGGTCAAAAAAAAAAAAAAAATCATTGATTAAAACTTGAACTTGGTTGGAAATGAAGCTCAGTTTACTAACTAATGCAGACTATCCAGATTTTTGAAACTTCTTGATTGATACCAATGAACCAGAATTGATATTTTTTCAAAATTTGTCAGGATCTTTCTACTATTACCACATGACAGGAACTAAAATTGGTGAGGTTACAATATGTCTTGCGCACACACACCCTCGTGCACACACACACACACACACACATGTGCAGACACACAAGGGCTGCATTTGTCTAACTTGAAAGAGGAAATCACAATTCAAAATGTATTTGGAATGGCATTTACCCATCACTCAATAGCAATTTGAGTGTTGTCAATGCACAGCTGCTTCGTGCAGTTTGACCCAAGGACCTTGGCAGCTCAGAGATACATTGTACACTGTATAAATTTGTTTCAAAACAGCATTGCATTTAACTCTCAGAAAGGCGATCATGGTCTCAAACATGTTTCAAAACACCCTTTGAATGGCATTTCAAATAGGCGTTTCTAAATGTGTTTGAAAACACGGTTGTGTTTAACTATTGCCTGAAAATGCCTTAAACGTATTTAGGATCGTGATTCTGCCTCAGAAAATTTTTAGATGAACACACCTGAGGTCTGAAATGCATAGTAGTCCAGAACAAGTGCATTGTATTTTGCCACAATGTGAATCTGTGCTCAGGTACCGGTATCAATGATCGTCTTGAAACATAAAACACAAATAAACCACGTCCCAGAGCATGACATTGGTATCAAGATACCATCCCTTCATGACAAACTCAAGAGCTGAACTACCGGTAATATTCATCCACTATCTACAAACTTGCACTCAAAGTTTGTGTACACATACACTTATAAATTGTACTTCATGGAACGCATACAGTGTGTATGTATGTAACATCAGAGAGAAAATATTTATTTCTGCCTATGAAGCAGTTCAAACATGAATGATTGCACTAAATGATATCTCTGTACATTGAAAAATGTAGTGTAATAATCAATACACAGGTGACATCAAGGCAATAATGATATCAATTCTGAGTGTGGCATCAATCTATGAATGCTACAGAAGCTCAGTTCATTTACTCATAATTAAAAACAATGTAAGTGGGTACCTTGCACAAATAAGCACTTGGGGAAGCAATCCTCAAAACGGCATTCAATGTGCAACATCAGGATCACCATTCAACCATATGATTAATCAAATTTTACAGGCTGTTCATGCTCTGTGGCCAAAAATAAACAGTCACGATATAAACCAAGCCACGCGTAATTCCCAATTTGGCAGTTTCTGATCATACTGCTTTGTTTTGTTTTGTTTGTTTTTGTAAATCAACAATTCTAACATAAATCGCAAGGATTGCTGGTTTGAGATCACTTTCAGTCATTCTGCGCTAACAAAAGGTCCTCCAGTTGTCAGGATGTCTTGACTGAAGATTCACTTTCAGAGCCCTTCCGGGAATGTCTTCCATGGGTTTTGAGGAAGCCGGAGCAGCAGACGGACTGGCTGGAGTCAAACTTGTCGCAGCACTTTCTCATCGCTTCGATGACGTGGACACACTTAGCCTCGTTATATTTGTAAGCTGAGAGTGAGAACAATAATTTGAGGTTAAAATGTGAGACTGGATTGTGGGTTGAAAAAAAACAAAAACAAAAAACCGATACACATAACATACATGTAAAATACACACAATGCACAAAAGCTAACAAAGTAGCTGGAGTACATCAGTGTAGAGTCAACTCAATCCGCTATAACTTAAGTCGCTGTATAAAGTCATATCAAAGTAAACAAAAAAAATGGCTAAGTCAAAGAAGAATTCTACTTGGATGGATATAAACTTATAATGTTAATTGTATTGTGTAAGTTAAAATGCATGGTACAATAGTTGATTGATCTCTGGTCCCTTTGCAGGCTTTGGATTTGACTCATTATGACATTAGTCGAGATTGTAAATTAATTCTTAAAAGACACCGTCAGTTATTGAACTGATTGTAGTATAGCTTTCATGGCATGTTTTGACTGGAGAACTTTGGCATCCTCTTCCTCCCCCCCCTCCCCCCCAAAAATACCCCAACTAATTCATCAGTTTAATTTTGAGAGATGTAAATTATTTATCAATGATTAGTAAAGCAGTATTAAAAGAGAACACTTCAGTAGGATTATGAATTAATCATTGACATTATAAACAAATTAAATCCAAACTTCAAATTTCTGTGATCAATTTACATCGAGTGATGCAGTTATCCATTTTCGATATATGATGGTCTGCCATATCACTTTCCCCTTTCTTTCTTTTTTTCTCTCTTTTTTTTTCTTTACATTTCAGATTACAGAGTTTTATACCTCACCGATCTTTTATATTTCCAATTAAGGTAATTTATTAATGTGTTAGTAGTGTTAATGTAAATTTAAGTTTGCTAAAAATTTAGCCAGTAGGTCTATTAAACGTTCGGCAGCTAGTAGTACTCACTAGTAGTAGGCCTAGTACCAGGTTAGGTATAAGATGCACAACTGCCCAATGGTTTATCTACATATCTATGCTGGTATCATTCTTGTAATCTTATCCGATGATGACATGTGCTTTGTAGCTAATATACAGTTGTTACATAAACAAGCCTACGGGCTACGGCACCGTTGTCAGTTATAGATATTAAATCTACACGTGATTACTACCGTTACACGATAATCAATACATGGGACTGAGCATGACCTACCTTGCAAACAGGCTTGAATGTCGCACGCTTGTCTTTGGCACGGATCACCCTTGGGCATTTTTGCACAATAGGATGCTTAAGATCCTACATCCTATTTTATAAATGTCGCAAACAGAAAGTGGAGAGGAATAGGGAAAGCCACCAAGATCACCCAAGACTGCGCTTCATGATGTGTCAAGTCTCATCTCAAGATTGTGCAACGAATGCCGTCATGGATGGTATGGGTGGGTGGGGGGGGGGGGGGGGGGGGGGTAGGGGTAGACGGCGCGGTAGGCCACAGGGACAATAGCAATAAGTAAGAAATCCTTTCCAACGGGAGACACAGAGCCAAGGTGGGAGAAATTAAATCTCAAGCGGGAGAACGGGAGATTTTGCAAAAATGGGTTTTCGGCGGGAGATCTCCCGTCGAAAACGGGAGAGTTGGAGTCTCTGTCCAAGTTGTATTGATGTTGTTGATGATTGAAGGCGCTTCATTCAATTTTGAATATTCACTCCCCTATTTTATCTAATAGATAAAATACACTCGACTATTTTCAGCAAGAAAAGAAATAAGAAAATATACTAAATTTAATAATCATCCTACTGCTGTAATTAGCAAGGTTGCCAAAGGGAGAGCAGGGACTGTGTGCGGAACATTTTTCGGGGGGGGGGGGGAGGGTTGGGACCAGGGATTTGAAGGTCAAGGAACTCCCCCCCCCCTCCCAACCCCCCCCCCCCCCCCCCCCCCCCCGCCCGTCTTGCTAGACGGGATGAATCTTACGGACGGAATATTTATTGGAAATTCATGGGTGGGGTATCATAATTCTTTCCCCGCCTGTACCTCGTTTTTTTTTTTCAAACATTTTTGTATTTGTTTAGGGCCTATTTATTTTTGTAGGGGGGGGGGGTGATAGAAGCCGAAAATGCGTGTGTGTGTGTGGGGGGGGGGGCGACTGCAGTCCCCTAGCTTCTTTTGTGTGTGGAATTGTGTATCCTTTCTTTTTTTGGGGGGGGGGGGGCGGGGGGGGGGGGCAGGTGGATGCTAGCCGGGCTCGACTAGCGGTGGCCAGATGGCCGCGGCCACCATCACTTTCAGGAGATATAGAGGATACGTGCTGGTGGCAATTTTTGTCTGTCCAATTAAAACAATAATTGGAAATACTTGTTCACAGAGGTGTGTGATGCACAAATCTAAATATTTTTCTATTTTGTTTTTGTTTTTATTATTATCTGACATTAATTGTCCGATATCGGTTTGTCACTTAGGTAGGCCTATATTTCTATCCTGTCATGAGCTTTCGGTGGTAGGCCTATCAATCATGGTGTAAAAGATAGCTAGATATGGCTAGTTGATAATTACATGTATCTGGAATAAGCCTGCGAGGAGGATCTGATAATTAAACTATTTGTTTTGATTTGTTCATCATTTCTTTGTTTTTCCTAAAGCGTGCATGAATGACAGCGTGAGGTCCTCTCAATTATACCCTGATGCTATTCATTATCATCATCATCATCATCATCATCATCATCAAAACTGAAGTGAAAAGCATAGTATACATATAAACAAACTAACAAACAAATAATGTTGAGGAAAATTTTCAAATCAATTTTAACAAAATAATAGATGATCAATAGAAAATTTTGCAACAATCAACATACAGGCCGTGTTATTGTGCCAGTACAGGCAGCAAAAATCTCCTTTTAGTTCTTACAAAACCTATGAATTATATTAATCATTTGCAATTACTGAGTAAACTAGTCCTATATTCTATTGAAATGCTCCAGCTATCCAACAAAAGGGCAGAAAAATTAGTTGGATGATCGAGGAATCAAAGCTTCTTTGGGTCTATTTGCGATTAATTTGATGAATTTAGGCCAAAACTGAGTTTTCTCAGACTGAAGTAGCTTGCAAACTTCAGCACGGAGCGCGTAGTTACGTAACAATAAGGTCACTCAGTACAGTCATGCCAGCTACATACTGTAGTATGTGACGTCACGCATAACGACCGAAAACGCTACGTTGCCAAGTGCCTGGGTCACACAATAACAACTGAGTCGCAGACACACACGTACACGAGTGCAACTCGAGTTGGAAAGCAATAACTGCACCGGAATATTTTATCAGGGCAACTTATCAAGAAGGAGGAAAGACACACGAAATAACACCACAGAAGGCGACATGTCACTACCATTTTTGCCAGGAAACTCCTTCAACCCAAGGGTGAGTTTTCCAATAAACTAGTTTAATTGCAAATCATGATGGACTGTCTGTGGTGCTGTGCCGTACAGTGTGTGTGTGCAGCGGAACCAGCGCAGCAGCAACCCGCAGCACGGCTTACCCGGCTCGCTGTGAGTGTTGCCTCCCTGTGTTGTGGATGTGAGAATTCATGGACACAGTCATGTCGGTAATCGCCGTGTATGTAACGTTCCGACATTAACTATTGAAATACCAAATAAGTAGCTACTATACACTGATACAGGACCTATTAATT